>NW_018023386.1:0-12770 GCF_002006095.1 Pseudomyrmex gracilis | reverse complement strand
TTCTACTTGGCGAGTAATTTCCTCTTTATGGAGCTGAGGGAATCTGTATTGACGAGTGTTTATTGGTTGCTCATCTACGGTCTTTATGCTATGCTGCAAAACGTGTGTTGCTGTTAGTTGCTCTCCAGGAATATGAAATCTATCCTGGCTGTTTTTTATTAATTCGATTACATTTTCTTTCTCTCGTTCGTTTAAATGATCGACCCGCAATAAATCAATAATTGACGACAATCTCTTCTCCTCAGGTGAGTTTTTGTTATCTCTGCTTACTACTAAACAATTGCTGTCGGAAACAAATGCCTCAAGGGGGTCTTCTATTATTTCCGTCTTTCGNGTCGATTTTCTTTTTCTCATAAATTTGTCGATCATTTCCTGAGATTTACTATGCAATGCTTCTGTTATTTTTGAGAACGGTTTCCTTTTAATTAATTATTTTTGAGATTTGAGAGAGAGTTTCGGAACTACTAGGTTTGTTTTTCTTAATCTTTCTAAAAGTTCTTCAGCAGTGACGTATTTTAATTCTTGTTTATCTTCTTCGTTTACTTTTTTTTTATTATTTATCCCGACCCTTGGAAATTTAATTTTTTCTAGGGAGGCAATACTTCCCCCTTTTAAATTTTTTTTCAAGGAGGTCGACTTGCGTAGTGAGGTTTGGTAACTTCCCTTCTCGCAATCGACGGATCCAAAGGAATTCGAAGGAGCCTGGAAACTCCCCTCTTTGCGGGTTACGGGATTATTAATTACAGGTGAGGTTTGGTTACTTCCCCCACCAAGGATTTTAGAATAGGAGGTTTGGTAATTTTCCTCCTCACAACTTGGAAATTCACTGCTAATCTTATTACTCACAAATTTTATTTTCGTGTTCTTTATTTTCATTCTCTCTCTCATTTTGCTTTGCGTTTTCGCAAATTTCCTTGTTTCGTATGTTTCTTTCACTATGTTGGTTTATGTCCTCAATGTTTTTGTTTTCATTTAAGATTTTGTGGTCGACCGTATTTTCATGAATGGGAAAGGTTCGTTCAGCCTGTCCTCGCCTATGCGGGAGGTCGTTTTTTGTACCTCCAGTAATTCACTCAGAGGTTTAAGGTACAGCGTCGGCACTCGTACTTCGATTTCGTCGTCTAGCATGCTTATGACATTTAAATAAGCCCTTCCCGATACATTTTCTACTATAGTGTCCCCGAGATAAATTCCATGTGTTAGTTTTAATCTCGGTATATATCCGATTTTTACTTCGGGATTTCCGATTCTAACGTAAAATAGCGATTCCGATCTTGGCGCTATGACAACGGTTTCCGGCGAGAAGAATGGTATTTTAATTCCGCCTACATCTAAATGTTTTTGCGCGTAATCTATCTTTGTGAGATTTCGGTTAAAAAAAGTCGTTTCCTAAGCTTCCGGATTGCGATATAGGAAAATCGTCGGAAACAATATGGAAGGTTACAGGTATATCGAATAAATTTAATGTGATTTCGCCGTATGTGTACACGGGGTAGCTATTTATTCCGCTCAATTTTAAAATGCTTGATCTATTAATTTTTATATCGTCAGGAACAAAATTTTCTTTAATGACATTGGGTCCGGAACCGGTGTCCAATAATAACGTTGTGTGCGGGATGGAATTAGCTAGTTTAACCCGAACGGTAGGCAGACGGCCATGCCTATCAAGATTTATGGTTACTGGGTGTATATCTGGTTCGGGTTTGTTCACGTGGATGTTAGACTGGTCGGCGTCGCTGGGTGTGAACCTCGTTCGGTCCCCTGTGACACACCCGGCTTCGAGGGGCCGTTGAAGTTTCCCGGATTATTTCTGCGGTTGTTACTTGCGATTCGCAACTCGCAGTTTTCAAGAAAATGCCCCGGTTCTTTGCAATATCGACAAAAGGAACCGCTGTTTGACTGCAGCTGTTTTGCTCGGCAAAACCGTTTTTATCGCAAATTTGACAAACTAATCTCGATTGCCGTAAAGTATCGCGTTGTTTGTTCTGTTTCCGCCAGCAATTAGTCGCGGAGTGTCCGGCCTTGTCACACCACTGGCAAACTACAGATGGTTTATTACCTGCGGGTTTATTACCTGCCCGACATTCTTTCGCGCTGTGGCCGGTTTCCGAGCATAATTGACAAGCGACGCGATTTTCTTGAACTACGTTTACGTCTCGTCGCGCGCGCGGTTCGCGGAGGTAACATTTATCGGCGCTATGCCCGCGTTTTTTACAAATTTGGCATATTAAAATCTCGGCCCCTAAATCGGCGTGTTTTGAGTTGGTATTTTGGGAAAACAGCCCGAGTTTTCGGCAGTTCCCTGCTGTGTGACCCTCTTTGTGACAAATCTGTCAAATTTTTCGTTCTGTGGCTTGTGCGTTGTTAGCACTTTGGGTTGTGCGGTTTCCCTGACGTATCTCGTTTATGGCACGGAGCTCTCTTTCTATGCGGAGGGCATCGGCTACTGTCCCGTCCACATTTAAGATACGAGAGATCTTTTGCTCGATCTCTGGTTTTAATCCGCGTATAAAACATTTACACATATCTCTTTCTAGCTCCGCTTTGATATTTCCGTCACGCGATTCTTCTCTCGACCCCTGATATGCTTCTAGTATTTGTTTTCCTAGCATTTTAACTCTATTAGCATACGTGACTACGTCTTCGTTATTTTTCTGGTAAACACAACCTAACTTTCCCTGCAATTGATATATGTTTTTAGATGCCCCGTATACTTGTTTTAAAACCTTCGTTAATTGAGCGATGGTATCGAAATCGTGACCTTGAATGGTGCGTCGCGCTTCGCCTACTACGCGTGGTCTTATGACTTTTAAATTGTGATTTGGCTTCCTTTGGAAGCATGGATTTTGCCTGTTCGCACCTTTCAATGAAATAGTTTAACGGAATGTTCGTCCCGTCAAAGAAGGGTACGGCTTCTACCGCGTATTTTAAAGTGGCGAAATGGTTCGGTTGAGCCATAGTTTTGACTTCAGTATCGTTTAAATTTAGCACTTCGTGTTTCAAGTCGTTTAATGCTAACGTAAAACTGCCAAGATCGTCGGCAGCCAGGGTATCGAAGCCGACGACGGTTTGATTAATGATAGTGTCGCTAAATTTCGAGGTTTGCTGTATCGGTGTACGAGGTAAAGTTGTAGAAGTGGCAAATGGATTACGTACGGTTTCGCTGGGGGAAGGAGGCGAAGGGCCTCCCGTTTGTTCTGGCGTTGAGGTAGCTGCGGGTGTTAAGAATTTTTTTCGCGGTTTTGGTTCAATCGCGGTATTATAAGCTTTATTAATTTCGTCTTTATCAGACGTAGACCTCGTGGTCATCTCGACATCTCAAAGATCGCACTTTCAATCCCGGACGAGCCCCCAATTTTACGCAGTTCTGTTACGTCCTGGCCCACGGTTACGGTCGGGCTATGGTGGAGTAACAGAGAGCTGTCGTTTCTCTGTCTATCTTCGCACAGCAGGTTGGCGATCCCGCTGCAACAGAGTCGAGCGAGTTTGCTTATGTTCGTCGACAGGTCAACGGCGTACGCCGATCTTACTCTGTCTAGCGAACACTCACTCTTTGGTCTCTTTTCAAGGTCTCTTTTCAAGGTCTGGAGAATTAACTCCACGGACTAAGGACAAGACCGTGTGATCAATTGAGGATGTGAAATGATGAGAGGTCGTCTTAATTAAACGGAGAAATTATGATACATATGATATTAATTTATTCATTTAATGGGTGTTAGGATTACAATTTTGAGATGTGTATTTGTGTGGATGAATGTGGTATTGCGAATTTTACATTTAAACGGAAGGTCATCGCTCGGAGGCTAAAGAGGGGGAATATATGTGTGGATGCGTGACGCGAAGTGTGTGTGAGAGGGCCTCCGGCGGGGTTTTACAGGTGTAAACTGTGTCGGTAGCATGTTTAGACGCCGATTCGTGGTATAGAGATCATTCCAGATCAATTTCTATTATTTCCTGGATTTTTGCGGAACTTGGAGGGAACATTGTATAAAAATGGTGGACGGGAACTAAACAGATATTATCTATATAAGGGAATTTAACTGGGAGGAGTTTTCTAGCTGGAGTGGTGGTTATTACCCGGAAGATTTCGGAAGGATCTGTTGTTAGAAAGTCAAGGACAAAAAGGATTCTTTCCGGATTTGCTTTTTTATAGGTAGATGCTAATCGGAGAAAGTGTTGTAATCTAGGATCGAGCGGAGGGGTGGTTGATCGTGTCGAGTCGGAGGATTCATCATCTACGGGTTCGTCTCTGGATGTAGATGGTTCGGGGGAAGGAGAGCGAGAGGGAGGTGGAGGAGTCGGGGCAGATTGCAGGTCCGCGAGATTTTCTGCGGGAGGATCGGGGGTTACAGGTGAATAAGAGGGAGTTTCATACCACGAATCGTCGTGTGTATGTGTATCTGTGTGCGTGTTCCGAAGGTGTCGGTAAGTGGGAGTGCGCGTGCAATTGATTTATATGTATATCGGTGGGGTTTTCTATCCTATTGTCGCTGTCGGAATCGTCTCCTAATGTCGGAGGGGAAGTGGCGTCAATGGGCCTGGTCGGCTCCGCTTTGTTTTGCGCGAGCGCTGCCGCTCGTCGCAATTTTTGACTTTGTCGGTGCCGCCGGTGTTGGCGGTTGGAATGCGAACGGCGGGGTTCCACTTAAACGGGAGGTTCTCTTAGCAAGTTATTATTTATTGTAAAAATGTGAACGAGGTTAACATTCGGAACTGATTTCTCATTCTGTTGACATCAGAACTTGATCAAAGAAGAGTTGTCAAAAAAAAGGAAAGGGGAGAAAGAGCTAACTCTCTCTCCTTGTGCCGGTTGCTATTCACGACTAGAGTCGCGAACTGCCCTCCCGGCAAGGGTGGTCAAATGAGGAATTGACTCCTCGGCCGGTTGCTATTCACGACTAGAGTCGCGAACTGCCCTCCCGGCGAGGGTGGTCAAATGAGGAATNGTGGTCAAATGAGGAATTGACTCCTCGGCCGGTTGCTATTCACGACTAGAGTCGCGAACTGCCCTCCCGGCGAGGGTGGTCAAATGAGGAATTGATTGCGGAGAAGCAAAAGAGTATATTCTCGCGATGCTTTTAGGCGGTTATGCGTCACTGGTAGGTTCCGAGTATTAACCTCGAGTTAGATCTTTAACTAGTGGAACTCCCGATTAAAATTTGTGTGTGGACTTACTACTTGCTGCTACTGGTGGTGCGATTTCCTTTACCCCTTCGGCCCGTACGGCTGGCTAGGTAGTTCGGTGAACTCTCGGCACACTGGTTGCACTTGCACTTGTAACTTGTATGCGTCGCGACTTTGCTGCGGCACTCCCGGCAGAATCAGTAAGTTTCTCTGGATACGCGGCGCAATTCTTTCTGAGTTTCCGATTCCGAAAGCTCTGGCTTATATACCGTTTTAGTAAGCGAGGACTCTCCCAATCGGGAACTCAGTTGAGCTTTGCTGGTTCCTATTTGTTAATTAGTCGGTCGGGCGACTTTCGAGATCGCCAATCGGCGACGATCTCTCGCTTCGGTCGCCTCGTCCGATTTTTCGGAGAAGGAAAAAGGGAGAGTGTTGTCTTTTGCGATCACGCCGCATAGACCCCTTGTTGTTTGTTTGTAATAAAAATGCCGGAGTTTCTATTTGCGCCGGTCGCTCTAATTTTTATGACCTGCGTTTTCATGACCCGGAGATATCCGGGTTTGTTTGGAAAGCTGCTCGAATAGTTATCTAAAATTTCATGTTATTGCTAGGCGCAGTTTATCTTTCCGGGCGCCGATATAGTTTTTGTTTGTTCTCCTATCGTCTGGAGTTTTAAGTTTCCAAACGATAGGAGACCCGTTNGAATTATTTATTATTATTGACCAAAAAAAAAAGGGTTGCTATGCGCTGGCGCGTCGCGTCGCAGGAAAAAGGAGACCGTGGAGTCTCCAGGACGTACCACATATATACATTTTTGTTTGTAAAACATTCATGTAAGGGTGCTGTGTCTAATATTGCAATATATGCATTGCAATGTTTGCATGTAAAACCATCTGCTTCAATAATTAGGTTATAAACTTATTATTTCATCATTATTAAAATTGATATTTTTTAATTGCATACTGAAATATAAATATATTGCAGAATTGTAGAAGATTAATATTTTAAAGACATTAAGTGACACGAGATCAATTAAAACACGAGAGAATGATTATGTCAATACTTATTATTACATTTTTAATAAATGTATATATTGTTTAATAACAAATAATAAAATAATTTAAAAAATATATATCACATATCTTCCATGATTAATACTGTTCCGAATATAATTTGAAAGTACAGCAAAAAACAAGAATACTATTCCATAGAAAAATAAATGGAAAAAAGTTCATATCTATGGAATGACACAGTTGAACACAGCATTTTAGCTGTGTACAATCGTGTCGACTTGTGTCGTAGTTGGAAAGCATCAAAGTGTACACAGTGTTCTAGTTTCTACCGAAGCGTTAATTCACACTTAATGCGACGTAGAATCAAATTTAATGTCGATGGAAACCTGTCAAATTGCGCTGATTTCACTTCCGCTTCGATCTATAAGTACTTTACTTCCAATGGAAACGGAACACTAAATTTGATCAGTATTGGAGTGAAACCGAATTGAGGGTTTTGGTGGAAACTAGACCAGTGTTACACAGTGTCGTCTGTGTACAGTCGGCGTCAGTCATATATATAATACTCCTATATTGCTAGTCGCGTATCTTCGCAATGAGAGGCACGAGGCCCGAGAAAGAGAGACGCACGAAGTCCAAATATGGGCATAGATAGTCGAGCGTCATTATGCGCAGGCGCATCTACCAAGTGAGTGCGAGCGAGACAAAGCATTGGAAAGTGAGACAGAAATAACGCGAGAAAGAAAAATGCCCAAGCGTGCTTGAATGTTCACCGCATGCGCACAAAACAGCTGGACCTTGCGCGAGAGAGAGGCTACTATATTGTCTGCACCGTAACACTTGAGCTTCAGGTCGGCACCGTACTAGCAATATAGAAGTATTATATATATGGCGTCAATGAATCGTTTCGTGGACGCGAGGAGCTAGGGGTAAGAGGAACGGTATTCCCTAGCAGTAAATACTGTAATTGGTCAATTCATCAAAATCTGCTACAGTTAGTTAGTGCGGCGCCTGTTGGCAGTACTTACTCTTAGGGAATACCGTCTCTCTTACTCCTAGCCATGGACATAGGAATATAGGGAGGGAGCATAGAGTTGCGGGTGGGAAGCCACTGCGGAGAGGTGCGACGAGGTAACATGTGCCTAAATATGATTGGTTGTTGCTGTGCGCAAGCGCAATGACATACTTGAATTGTACGAAAGCAACGAGAGCGGGAAAAAGGATACGCAAATTAACATATATTCAATTCATAATATATTCACGATATAAATAAATAATTATGGTGCTGTGCTGTGTCCCAAATTGTCGCAATAGGTCAGACAATCAAAATTGGAAACAAACTACCAATACAAACAGAAATAAGAAAATTACATTTCACAGGTAATAAATTTGTGTGTTATTTTAAAATAATAGTAGTCTAGTTCTAGAAAAGGTGTTTGATGTTTTATTTGTATTCACATTTAGTTTTCCAAAAAATAATACTCGCAACTTGTGGAAAATAGTATTATTTTATAATATATATGTTGTTGTTTTATAATATATATTTTGTATTGTTTTATAATATATATTGTTGTTTTATAATATATGTATTATAATATACGTATTAGTAAATTTAATAATATAATATAAGGAATATATATCTTATAATAGTTACCTTTACGAAAAAGAACTACTGGCAGTCATATATTGCGGCGGTAGTACAAAAAAATTACTGGCATTTTGTGTAATTGCCAGTAATATTCTCAGTGATTCCTGTAATATCTAATAATATTCTTATGTGATTGTCAGTAACATTTATATTACTGACTTTATTTATATGTAATCAGCAGTAGTTCTTTTTCGTAAGGGTATTTACTGTCTTTTTTATTTTTTATTTACTGCAACTGTTAACATTATATTAATTTATGTGCCCTATTGTAAAATTTATTGTATTTTTTTTCTTTTTAACTTACAAACAAATATGTTGATTTTATAACACAAATATATACAATATTTTTATAAAATATACATATATGTATAAAATTTATTTTAACTGTTAATTAACATTATAACAGAATAGCTTTTATTCTTTTTATATTAATTATTTTTATTCTTTTTATATTAATTATTTGCTGACGATTGCCAAATCACTTGTAATCCAAATTGCTGCGTAAGATAATTTAAAATCTGTCAACCATCTGAAAGGTTAAGCAGTATTAAGCATGCGCACAATCGTAGCCAATAAAAATTAGGCACAACTGCCCCCTGCATTTCGGCTTCACTCTCCTCGCTTATATTCTGGGTCTATGATCCGTCCTTATATTCCTATGTCCATGCTCCTAGCTTCCGGGGCTACGAAACGATTCATTGACGCCGACTGTACGTAGTTGGAAAGCACCCATAGTTACTTACTTCGTGTTTTGGAACGGCGTAGAGTCAACTCAGCTACTCAGAGTAGAATTTTTGAACGCAGCCCTGATGTGTGTGAGCGCTTACTGACGGCTAAAGATCTGCGCTGATTAGCCTGATTTACTCAATAATTACTCCTTTATTATAAATAATAGAAAAAATGGTTTAAGACTTTTCGACTCAGTTTCACTTTTTCTACCTGCCTACGAGAGATTGTACGGCAATTCTGGGACACCCTGTATACTTATACACAAATTAAAATTATTATATCTAATTATGCAAATTTATATGTGTGCCGAATATGTCTATACAATTTTATACATGGAAGATTTTTTACCGGGTCTAGAATTAAATTAATAATAATGTGTGTAATTTTACACATGTGACAATATAAATACCAGTTTCTAATTTTGTGACTTACAACTACGAAGTAGGAGTAAGGAGATCGAACTTGATAGCGCGCGAATGAAAATTGGTCTCGAGTTTTACGGTTAATTGGGAGGGAATTCGCTCAAGGGAATAGTTTTTTACAGTTGAACGCCATTTGCAATTTGAAACATAACCTGACCCACAAAGTACAAGTAAAGCCCCTTGCACAATGAAAGGAATAGCAATAGCGATAGAAATAACACAGTTTTTAACACAGAATTCCAACTCGTCGGAAATTTTATCGCTATTGCTTATTCCGATTTTCTGATCTGCATTGATACATGTGTAGTTTTGTATGTTAGATTCCGCTGTTCCTACCTTTATTTTTAAATATAAACTCTTTAAAACTTTTGTTATTTCTATCTCTATCGCTATTCCGTCCATTGTGCAAGAGGCTTAAGGAGATCGAACTTCTCGTGACATATACAAAAGTGGTCCCGATTGTGATGGGACTTGGGAGGGAATCCGCAGTTATTGCATGTTGGATTCGAGAATATGAGACCAAAGGAAGGGTTTCCAGAAAAAGAAGCTTATTTACAACTAGGACGGTAAGTTACGATTAGTAGAGATATTAGTAGAGGATTATTTCTAAAATAAAAAGATGCATCCTTGAGGAAACTTTATTACACAAAGAGTATGATGAGTATATACATAATATCTCTACTAATCGCAACTCACCGTCTTAGGTGTAAATAAATTTTTTTTTATAAATATATGCATAAATTTTTTTTATAAATATATGCATAACTACGCTGCAATCGTATATGTAACAAGATAGGTTACATATACTAAACGTGTACATGTGTTAGTTGTGTACATGCATGGTTTTGCAAATGGCGTCCAACCGTAAAAAACTATTTCTTTGAGCGGATTCCCTCCCAATAAACCGTAAAAATCGGGACCACTTTTGTATCACGGAGTTCGATCTCCTTATTCTTACTTCGTGCTTACAACAATTAAAAAGTCCGTAGACTTACGGATTTTTCGAGAACACGAAGTAAGGCTGGATCCTCATGCAGACACCGGCGCTTTGACACCAAACGTTGATTAATGAAAAGCAGGTGGTGAGGGTAAATTAGAGCTGCCATTTACCCTTACCATCCACTTTTCACCAATCAACGCTTTGCATGAGGATTCAGCCTAAGAGTAAGGAGATCGAACTCCGTGATACAAAAGTGGTCCCGATTTTTATGATTTATTGGAAGGGAATCCGCTCAAAGAAATAGTTTTTTACGGTTGGACGCTATTTGCAAAACTATGCATGTACCATAGACTTATATAATAGACGGAACATTTATATGACGAAGTTGACGACAACAGTAAAAGACAGAGATAGTGCTAGAGTAGTTGTCTCTCTCTTTTACAATAAGAGCGGTGGAGAACCAATCACCTTAAGCGCATAGACATAAAAGTCTATGCTTAGGCGCAAAAGGCCATTACTTTTGACTTGTGTGCTCTAGAAGTTATAAAGGTTCGAGTCTCGTAGGGATATAATTTTTTAATTATTTTATTTATGTTTTTAAAGAGAAACAACAACAGTTAATTACATTAAAGCATAAACAACTGTTGTTAATTAAAGATAGCTTAATTTAGAGAAAATTTAAGATAAAAAATATGTTAAATTAAATTCTATAGAAGTATGAAGTAAATTACATTATAAAAAAGTCTACGAATTGTTAGTGTTAATTGTTAGCGTCTGCCAAGTCTTTCAACAAGTCTATACATGCTACATGCGTGCTATCACCTTTCACTATCACTCTCTCTCAACTGACTCTCGGACGTTTATCTTCATTGCTCTCGGCCACTCCCTCGGCCTGCCGCGGCCACCAATCAACTCACTGCTAGAAAAGAAGAAAACAACTCTACGACTATTTCTGTCTCTTTTAACAAAGTTTCAGCTCCTCTTACAAAAATATTCCGTCTATTATATAAGTCTATGGCCCATATGCATCTTTCTCTTTCTAAGCCTTTATGGGTGCTTTCCAACTACGTACAATCGGCGTCAATGAATCGTTTCGTAGCCCCGGAAGCTAGGAGTAAGAAAGACGGTATTTCCTAGGAGTAAGTACTGACAACGGGCGCCGCACTAACTAACTGTAGCAGATTTCGATGAATTGACCAATTACAGTATTTACTGCTAAGGAATACCGTCACTCTTACCCCTAGCTCCCCGCGTCCACAAAACGATTCATTGACGCCGACTGTACACAGACGACACTGTGTACGTAGTTGGAAAGCACTCTATCGCATCCACTTACGCGCTAGCATAGGGCTGTGACCAGTTAAGCAAGATGGAACGAACTAATGCAGGAAATGCAGGAAATACAGGAATTAAAATGTAGGAATAGCAGGAATTGAAAGAAGTTAAAGCCCCTTGCACAATGGACGGAATAGCGATAGCGATAGAAATAACAGTTTTAGACACAGAATTCCAACTCGTCGGAAATTTTATCGCTATTGCTTATTCTGATTTTCTGATCTGCATTGATACATGTGTATATTTTTGTATGTTAGATTCCGCTGTTCCTACCGTTATTTATAAATATAAACTCTTTAAGCCCCTTGCACAATGGAAGGAATAGCGATAGCGATAGAAATAACACAGTTTTAGACACAGAATTCTAACTCGTTGGAAATTTTATCGCTATTGCTTATTCTGATTTTCTGATCTGCATTGATACATGTGTATTTTTGTATGTTAGATTCCGCTGTTCCTACCGTTATTTATAAATATAAACTCTTTAAAACTGGTATTATTTCTATCGCTATCGCTATTTCGTCCATTGTGCAAGGGGCTTAAGAAAGTGGAAAAGAAGAAAAGAAAAGATGGCTCCCCGATCTGTTGCGGAGATACGCAGTACCAGAAGCAGACAACTGTTATCTGTTGATAACAGATCTGCTGAACAGATTTGAATTGGTATCGTAACCAAAACAATTATTCAAATTTCCATTCCGTTTATTTGTAAGAAAACTAACCTAAAACTAAACATGGAAATAGAATCGAACAAGAAAGCACTCATTATGGCGGAAGATGGTGCGATCTATAAAGTAACTTGCGAAAGTTACGAGGAAAAGAGACAATCATACATGGGTGAGTGCTTTCTCAATCATCCTTATTCCTGTGGATTGTTTGTTTCTCGGCTTGCTTATAATCTTCAAGATCTTTTATTTTCTCTTTTAGACAAGACTTACCGTGATATAGTTCTTTTTAACTTGATACAGGCAGGGGTAAAACCTATAAATTTCATCAATGAGAATATGCAAGTTCAGGTTTGTCATGTTTTTATTTGAATTAAATGTTTATTCAGGAATTGTACAAAATGATCCTGCCAGATTCAAACAAGAAGCAAGTTAACAAGATTAGGAAAAACACAATTTCTTCCAAAGAAACTACTATTGTCTTTGCCTACCGTGGACAGATCGTCTGGAACGTTAGAAAAGTGCACACAACTGCTTCTGTTGTGTACTTGCTGTTACGTGCCGCGATCCCTCGCCGCTCAAGTTAGGATTTTATCTACTTCCTTTGTTGACACATATGACCCGCCGAAATCCTACGCTAATAAACACAGCCCGATAAACTTCCTCTCCTTACAAACTCTCTCCCTAAATTCCTTCGTCGTCCGTTGCATGAACCTATGATTCACTAAAAGATAAACATTACGCCCTACGAACAAAAGTCTAGCTCGCACGTTTTTAGTTAAGACAAGTCAGTTCTCGTTCGCAGCTCAGACGAGCAACACCTCTCACATAATAACCAATAAAGCACCTCACAGAAAGTATCCTGCATATTTCTTTTATCTTATTACGTGGCTATCC
>NW_018023385.1:6711-12562 GCF_002006095.1 Pseudomyrmex gracilis | reverse complement strand
ATCCTGTGACGTCAGAGCCACGCCCTCCGCGTGACGTCATAGTGACGTCATTTCCCGCTTGACGTCATATCCTGTGACGTCAGAGCCACGCCCCCACGTGACGTCATAGTGACGTCATTTCCCGCGTGACGTCATATCCTGTGACGTCATACCCCGCACCCCCGCGTGACGTCATACCCCCTCCCCCTGTGACGTCATACCCCTCCCCTTGTGACGTCATACCCCCTCCCCGCTGTGACGTCATACTCCCTCCCCTGTGACGTCATACCCCCTCCCTTTCGTGTGACGTCACCCCTCCCCCTCTGACGTCATACCCCGCGCCCCCCTCGGAGCTCCTGGCTTAGAACTCTCCTTATATCACTACTGTCTACAACTCTTGGAATATTTTATACACAAATATACAATAATTTATGGAAAAGAATATTTCACTCAAAATATACATGGTCTAATACATTTGCCTGCATATTGTGTGAAGCGCGGTTTACTAGAAAAAATTTTGTCTGTTTCAAATTTGATAATTATTTGAGCGAAATAAAAAAAAAATGCGTACATCACGACATCCTTTACAGCAAATTTGTAATAGATTTAAAGAACAAGAACAAATATAACAAATAAATGATGTGACAAAATATCCAGTATTACGAAAAAACAATATAAAGTCCAAGTTTATAATGGAAAAACTTATACTTATTTTAAAGTGATTGATACTGAAAAGTATAGATTAAAAACATCGGATCCAGTTAATTGTGTCATACTAAAAAACAAATCTGTTATTTGCATTGAAGACAATTGTCAAAAAAATGACACGCTAGAAATTGTTTTACAAGGTAAAAAGCTCACCGAATCCAAATTATTTTTCAATTTACCGTGTTCTTCTTAATTATTTCATATTCAACAAGTGGAAAACTTGGCTAATGATGTCTCTACAATTAATATTGATGAAATACTCATGAAGTGCATTAAAATATTTGCGCAATAGTGGTTTTGTTATCTTATCTCTTACTAATATGTAGCCATTGTGTAAAATTAATAAAACTTAAAACTTACTTAAAATAATATAATAACATAACATACTATATATAACAACGTGATTAAACTAATATAATAATACAATAATATAATATATTAAAGATTAAATCACATAAGGTACTTTTAAAAAAAACTTTCAAACAAATTTTTTCTGCGGTATGTGTTATTAAAATATTAACACAATTTAATGAAGAAAATTAATTTTTTGCATTGTTTCTAGATATGGTCTGTCATAATATTTCTGGAAGATTTATGTGAAATCGAAGTCGTTGTACCAACTTTATGACTAAAACTGAAGGAAGAAAAAATTTTATGCCGATGGTCGCATAAAAATCCCAGGAAATGTATTAAGAAAAATGTACAACCGAACAGTAGCTGGAAAGTCTAATACTGAGTAAAACTTCTCAAACAAAGTGGTAAGAATTATTTTATAATGAAAGTTGACAATATTGTTTATACATTACACTAGTAAATACCTACAGTTTATTATGTACTCAGTAATTCAACGACTTGTAAAAACCTTTATAACATGTCGAAGATCTGTCTTCAATACAAATTGAGTCAAGACCATCATAAGATAATATGCCTTAAAACAGAGCATGAATAATGGCTTCAATTCTAAATGCATTAAATAAAACTATTTCCTTCTTATTTCCATCCGCACTTAAGGATGTCCAATCACATCAGACAACACACCATCACACAGTCGTCCATTCACACACAATAAACACTCTTAACACAGTCATCCAGTACCAGCCCATATAAAGCAAAAACACTCGTTAAGGGTGGACTCACACATTATTTCACACACATCCACATAGACAACACACACACCACATATCATGCGTTAAGGTTCAAATTCACAACACTCTACACGAACAAAAAAACGGTACACTTAAGAGCCTAAAACTATCATACAACGTTCACACACACACACACAAGTACTCCGCAAACATGCACACAACTACTCTTAAGAAACACACACATGTCACACGTATACAAATACTCACACACACCAACATATATAGTAAGAGCCCATTCATGCAGCATACATGCTATTAACACTCACACTCTTCACACGTACACGCACGCTTGTTAATTCACACTTACAACACTTTACAGGTATACACACAAACATACATAGTATATAGAGCTCACACACGTTTCATTCACACACCACACAAGCAAACACTTCACACACACGAACACAAGTCTTATCTAAGTTACATCTACAAAACTCAATACATACGTTAATAGAAAATATATATGCCACACGCGTCACCCACATACAAGCGATGCACACACACACGTACACGCGTTAATTCGCATTCCTACGTGTTCTCACGTATAAACTCAAACACACTCTTTAAGAGACAATACACACAGCAATCACACACCACACACACACACACATGTCATCCACGCACACAAACACTCTCAAGTTGCACATTCACTTCATACTACACTCACACAAACATTCATACTAAGAGTTCGTTCACACCTTAGCACACAGCCACACACAAAAAATCCCTCGTTAAGATCAAGCCCTTGTAGATGTAGGAAGGTTTAAATGGGAACTACTTCGCGCCGGCGGAGTAGACGCGCGCGCGACAAAGAAGGTGTGCGGCGCCTGGTTAGTCAGTCGCAAACAAACTACGCAACCGAGCGAACGTGCCTCAACGTGTTAGCGTACAAACAAGTTTCGTAAACCCTGTAAACGTAAAAATTGCGTTACGTGATATTACTAAACATATTGACAATGTGATATACGTGTGATATATTGTGGAAAATAAAAAGAATATTGTATATACTTACCTACAAACTGTGTGTCGTAAGTGTAATCTCTTTGTCCGTCCACCATTCGTCCTGTGATACTGCAGCGTCTCCTGTAGGTCTGAAACAGAGAAAGTACTCTTGTCACTTGGAGGATAAAGTGTCTGGCGACCGTGGCATATCGATACCATGAGTACCCGATCAAGTAATTACCTAACCTAACCCCTGTCACAACCTTGTCCGTCGTTTCAAGCGGCTGAGGGACCAACAACAAATGGGTTTCCACACCAACTCAAAGGAGGAGGAAACTGTCGAAGACCAGCGTTGAGGCGATGCGTCGGAGACCGTGAAACTAAAACACGCAAAGAACTCTATTTTAGTTAAGCTATAGGAGCTAAGTAGGCTACGAGCAATCTTAATTTTATTTTATTTTTTATGTATATCATATATGCGTATATTTTAAGCGGAATCTTTGAGTTATTGTTAAGCTACATGTAACTGTGTTTCTATATTAGTAACCATTAGTTTTAAGTACGTATAATTAAGCATTTGGTTTAGTTCAAATATAATTAGCATGTTTGTCTAAACTTTAGTATGTAAGATACTTACCTGAAGTAGTTTGTACACGCGGTAGAAATGCGCGGTAAAAAAGCGAAGCGTTTAAACCTAGAAAAAAAAATTTTGTTTAATTATTTTATGTTTGGAAAGAGGGACTCATACGTTTTAAGAGACAAAACATACACGACACTACACAGAAACACGTACTCTATTTCACACGCATAGTTACCACTCCTACCACACACATCCAACATACATTAACGACACAAACCTAACTTACACCAGACGAACAACACTCGTTTGACAAACACACTCACTAACGTACAACACTTAAGGACAACATTTACACACACATAAAGAACAATTCATAGTACGTTCACAATGCACTTACACACACACATCACACCCATACAGGAAATGGTCCTTAATATTCAAGTTTTAACCACACCTAATACATACACACAAACACACACACTAAGGACAAATTCGTGTCACACTCACACCTCGTTCATACAAGTATCCCATTTATGCATGAAACTCCGCTTAATCGTTACTTCTCACAATACACACATACATACACACCTTAAGAGGAAATTCACACAATGGCCACACTAACTACACACACATGTTACGCACATATACACAAACACTCTTAAGAATCACACCAAGTACAGACACACATACGTACATACACACTCCGATCACACCGTCATATCATGCTCGTCACACACATGCACACAAACAGTCTTAAGATTCACTCGGAGGTTATACAACACACACACATAAACATACAAATTAACAAAACTTTCATACACAATCCACACTACACACAAACCAAGAACACACACACGCAAGGGCGCCTCTTAAGTACCAGGCGTTATAAAATTCGGGGGAACTGGTTTGTGCAGCGTAAGAACATGCTACGCGGAGGAGAAGGCGCGCGGCGCTCGTGGCGTCAGTCTCTCACAAACTATCGTACCGAGCGGAAGCATCTGTCGGAACACGTGCGAAGTTAACAAATTCTCAGTGGACTCAGAAAACATTCAGATTGTATTGTATACGGTCTTACACAATTGTAAACTTTACGTGATACGCAGTTTTGTGAAAATATAACAATATTATATACACTTACCTAAAATTGTGTGATGTATAATTGTTGGTGCGTCTTCTTGCCCGTTTATCCGTATCTACAGGGATCTCGTCGCAGCGTCTGAGTACCTGCAACAAAAGAAATATCTTGGTATTTATTTAGGACAAAATACCTGGCGACCGCGGCAGACGGTGTAAAGCGTGAGTAGCCGGCTAAATTCTATCTGAAACCGGTCACAACCTAACCTAACCTACCTACATTTTCGGAATAATACACAATATNTGACACACGCGCGCTTACAAATGTGTTATTATTTTTTAGATCCAAGCGATGAATTACTTCACAATGAAGCAGTACCAATTTTGCAAGAACTCAATAATGGTTATTATTATTTATTGAACTAGAAACATTATTGTTTATTTCAACTAATAAAGAATAAACTTTTTGAAGAGTTAAACGCCAGATGTACAATAGGAAACACGATATCGTGCGGCTCCAGGGAAAGTATTTTTCGGGAATTTCTCCTTTGATTGCTTCTACTATCGCGCGTCGTTCTCCTTCAGTCTCTGCCAGCAGCCCATAATAGGAGCAGCTAGAAAAAAAGAAATTTTCCGAGAAATACTTCTCCTGGAGCCGCACGATATGATGCTCCCTACTGTACGTGCAAAATAAATACAGAGTGTTTGAATGAAAGTGACTTAGCCAAAGTGAGAATGTAGATTATGTCAAATTCAACCAAAAAGTTATGTATCATTTTGCAAAATTCGCAATAGTTATCGAGTAATTAATCAATAAATGTGTGCGAATGAGAAACGCTTGTTCGAACTCTGTAGATGTATGCGATTAGCAGTGGATCTTCCCTGCGTATAGTCAAGTGTCAGCTTATGCGATGTCTCAAAGACGAGAGACTATCTCTGAATATTGGTTTCGCCTCTCGTCTTTGTGACATTGTGACACGGCATAAGCCGACACTTGGCTATACGTAAGGAAGGTCTACGGCTAATCGCATACATCTATACAGAGTTCAAACGAGCGTTTCTCACGCTCTCATTCGCACACATTTCTTGATTAATTACTCGATAACTATTGCGAATTTTGCAAAATGGTACATCATTTTTTGGTTGACTTTGACGTAATTTAAAAGTCACTTTTGTTCAAACACCCTACACGAATATGCATATATATTCAATCTACATATATACATATTCATATATGTTCAAAACAACGTTTTTGAATATATGTATATATTCATATACAGGGTCCGCCACTTAAATCCGGAAAAATTTGAATTTGACATTCCCATCATATTAGAATGCAGCAGTAGGTGCCATATGACCTAAAGATAGGTTAGAGACGTCGATAAGACATTAATAACCTTAAAATGGCCGAGTCGTTCAGGAA
>NW_018023385.1:2569-4766 GCF_002006095.1 Pseudomyrmex gracilis | reverse complement strand
ACATACATATATATATATATATATATATATATATATATATTAAGTGCGCAACTAAGTTCCCGCTGTTTGTCAATAGATGGCTCCAGCAGTAAGTGCCGGTCGATTTTGACATATCCAAAACGTCACGAGCCAAGCTTAGACATATGGCAAACAAACCGTGACCTTTAGTGATTTTGTTTTGGCGTCATATACTTTTGGTTGTGTGAAAATGTCTGATTTTGTACCGAATAATCGTCATTTGCGGAAAGTGTTGATTTTCTTATTTCATTCAAAGAAACCGGCGGCTGAATCGCATCGAGAGCTCCAAAAAGTTTACGGAGATGCTGCTCTAAGTGAAACAACGTACCGTGATTGGTTCCGTCGCTTCAAAGACGGTGATTTTGATGTTGACGACTGTCCGCGTGAAGGAAGGCCAAAAACCTTCGAAGACGCTGAATTGGAGGCATTGATGAGGATCCATACCAAACGCAAGAACAGCTTGCTTCAGCATTAAGAGTTACCCGCCAAGCCATTTCCAAGCAATTGCATGCGTTGGGAATGATTCAAAAGCAAGAAACTTGAGTTCCTTATGATTTGAAGCCAAGGGACGTTGAGCGTCGTTTTTTCGCCTGTGAACTGCTCCAGCGGCAAAAAAGAAAGGGTTTTCTTCATTGCATCGTGACGGGTGATGAAAAAGGGATACATTACAGCAACCCAAAGAAAAGAAAGTCATGGGGACTGCCCGGTCATCCTTCTACGTCGTCGGCTCGGTCAAATATTCACGCTGCGAAGGTTATGCTGTGTATTTGGTGGGACCTGGTCGGTGTTATTTATTATGAGCTGTTGAAACCGAACGAAACCATCACTGGGGAACGGTATCAAATTTAATTGATGCGACTGAGCCGAGCACTGCGCGAAAAACGGCCACAATACGAGCATAGGCACGAAAAAGTGATTCTACTGCATGACAACGCTCGGTCTCATGTTGCCAAACCCGTTAAAACCTACGTGAAAACGCTCAAATGGGAAATCCTACTCCACCCGCCATATTTCCCAAATATTGCGCCGTCCGATTATTACTTGTTCCGTTCGATGGCACATGGTCTGGCTGATCAGCAGTTCCGCTCATATGAAGACATCAAAAAAAGGCTTGATTCGTGGATAGCCTCAAAAGACGAACACTTTTACCATAACGGTATTCGAGCTCTGCCAGAAAGATGGGAAAAAGTTGTAGCTACCGATGGGCAATACTTTGAATGATTTATTTGTAACCATTTTTTCACAATAAAATTGCATTTTCAAAAAGAAACAGCGAGAAAACTTAGTTGCGCACCTACTATATATGTATATAAATGAATTACCAAACTTTTTTCTTCTTTATTAGTTGATACTAAGAAATAATTCTTTAAATATTTGTTATTTTTTATTTTATATTTTTCTAGTGTTTTCACATTTGTCAATACACGAAGAACAATCAAGTTATGATAATATAAATATGGAAAAAGATATGACTATCATTGAAGATTGTGATTTCATTATAAAAAATGGTCCTTCAACCGCAATAGTAAATAAAGTCGGCAAAAGAAGTATATATATTTTTCAGAATTAAAGTATAAAACGGAAATAATAGACGATAAATTTTATTTTGGTTTAGTCCAAAAAAATAATATTGCTGTTGTGACAAATAGAGATGAGAATTCTATAATTGATGACATTATTATTGGAGATATACAAACAGGTATTATTAATTTTAATATCTAAAATTGTTATGTTTGTTGTTATCTTCTTAAAGAAGCTAGTTGTGTAAAATGTGACAAACTTAAAATACAAAACTAAAATATACTTTTTATATAACTTTTCCAAAATAAGAATAAAGAGGCTAATATGAGCCATCTAAGATTAAATAGGCCAATACGAGCCATTCCCAGGTTGTTGTGCAGGAATAAGCGTGCATGTNTATATATATATACACATGTATGAAATTCACATGTAAATTATTTTTACATGTGAATTGTTTTTGAATTGAAATTTCAATTCATAAAATCATATAGTGTGTCTCGGTGGCCTAACAGGGAAGGCGATGGCACGGAAAGCCGGAGATTCCAGGTTCGACTTCTGGCCGAGGAGTTTTTTTCGCAATATTTTCAAATTAGTTAGGGGGGTATTTGGGATCTTTCATATACGAGATGCAAATCTAGCATCCTATATGATTTTATGA
>NW_018023385.1:0-1979 GCF_002006095.1 Pseudomyrmex gracilis | reverse complement strand
GAACCAATGAAGGCGCGGGGAGCGATGATCGGACTCTATAGGCGTGCACAATTATCAGCTCTACTCCTCGCTCGCCGCTGCTCGCTGCGTACCGCCGAATAGCGCCCGATCGCAAGAAACTGAGTCGTTCCGCGCTTGTTTGTTTACTCCGCCTCTTGTTACTAAGACATTACATGAGAGAAGCCATTTTTCTTTTCATCTGATAATCGTGCACGCCTATAGAGTCCGACCATCGCTCTCCGCGCCTTTATTTGTTCACATTTATTAATTCATATCTCAATAAATATTGCGAATTTTGCAAAATGGTAAATAACTTTTCCGTTCAGAATGACCCGATCTACCTACACACGNCGGCTTTATAGTTCGTTGTCAGACACCCTGTATATACATGCACGCTTATTCCTGCACAACAACCTGGGAATGGCTCGTATCGGCCTATTTAATCTTAGATGGCTCATATTAGCCTCTTTATTCTTAGTTTTCCAAAATATTTATTTGACGAATATTATTTTTTTAATAGTCACGTAATATTAAAAATATTACAAAATGTTTTGGCAACAAGAAAAATGGTAGAACAGCAAAATGAATTCCTAAAACAATTAGACTCTCGAATTAATATAAATGTTACTTCAAACGCAGCTGCTGCAACAAATCCAAATATTACGACAAATATAATTCCCACGAAACTTTTTAAGAAATTAAAAAAAAATTAGAGTTTGACGAGTTTTTAACTTGAGAACAAATATAACCGCATCAAAACAATTGGTGTGAATTCTTTTAATAATAAAATATATTTTGGGTATTTTAAAACTGAAGGTTTAGGCNACACAAAACATAAACTGTTTTTATTTCTTTTTAGGAAATGTTCTTCTATTTATTAGGAAGAAATACTGTCCACAAGCTCAAGCTAAAAATGGATTGGAAAAACTATTTACTAATAAGCTAGGATCTAAATGCTCTTGATTTAGACGCAAGGATAATTATCAATTGAGCTAATTACGTGCAACGGGAATGTTAAAAAGTATGTAGAAGTCACGATTTTCTTACTTTTATTTTTACCTCCCGACTGCGTTGCAGCGCAAAAAAGAAAGTTATGCATTTCATTTGTTTGTTACCATTTTTCTTGTCAACTAAACAAACTAAAAACGTAATTTTATATTTCTTATAAATTTCTTTTTTTTTTAATTATAAAAATATATATTTTTTATAATTGTTATAATATTTATAGATGCAATAAGAAAATGCATTTTCCTATGTATACCAATAAAAACTTTCAAGACCATGTATCCATGTATGGTTACAATACGCCAAACCTAGACATCTACTGTAAGAAAAATAACAAGTGTAATTTTCATTAATAATACATATAAATGACATTTTTTTCAAAATATATTTTCCACAACTATTGAATCTATCTTTTACAGGTCAAGATGAGAAGGAGAACATCAAAATTTATGAATAAATGTAAATGTATTCATGAAAATATTTTTAAATGTATTTGTATTTTATAAGTAACTAAAAAATTATATATGTTATAAAACTCTTGAAGATATTTAAAATATAACTTTTATAAATAAATAAATAAATATATATATATATATTTATATATATATATTTTGTATGTACATAAATATACAAGTGTGAAGAATGTTTTTGCCAAAATCAGAGAACTCAATTATTTTATTATTATTTGAGTTAAGAAATAACAAAAATGATATAATTAACAAACAGGAGAATAAATCTCACAAAACAATGTCATTTGTGTTATTTNTCAACTCAAAGAATGATAAAATAATTGAGGTATCTAATTTTGGCAATAACCCAATTACAGGGTGCGTCGCCAAAATCCGGACAAATTTCAATTTGATATTCCCACCGTTCAGTACCATTGGCAGATGTCGCGATTGGCATTCAAATAGCTTGACGCATGTACTAAACTACCATAACTTCGAAACAGTCGCAATGTTGAAACCCAGTGC
>NW_018023384.1:3615-12573 GCF_002006095.1 Pseudomyrmex gracilis | reverse complement strand
AAATGAGATACGGCGCGTAAGCCCTGGAGGATCCTGGCGCTTGAGACCGGCCCGCACTTCGGGACTCCCTCGAAAGATACCCTTTTGTGGCAAGGGGGAGAGCGGCGCGACCACCACGTCACAGTCTTTCAAAATTTTTTCCACCCGTCATTTCTAATCTCGTTTTTTTTCATCTCTTTTATTAAAGTCTTTTTTTTTATCTTTTCTTTCTTTTCATTCTAGATGTTTCTTTATTTGGTTTTTTGTCTTCTCCCTTCCACGTTGTCCTCATTTTGTTCCGTTTTTCCCTTCTGTCCCTTTACTTGCTATCCTTTTCCTTTTTTCTAGCTTTTTCTCTCCACATTTTTACTTTTTTTTTCATTTCCTTCTGTTCTTAACTACGTTTCTTCTTGTTCTGTTTTATGTTTCTTGCTCACTTTTGTCACTACTTCTGTACATATTTCCTTTTTTTCCTTTCTTTTTTCTACTTTTTTCCCTTCTTTCCTCACTTCTTACTTTTTTTTATTTCTATCTTCTTTTTTTTCTTACTTTCCCCTTCTTCCCTTCTTTTATCCTTTTTTCTTCATTCTTTTTCGGTTGTCTTACTCTCTTTAACGCTTTTCCTTTCTTATCTCATCTTCAAAATTNTCCTTCTCAATTCTTATTGTGTTTCCTAATATGTATTTTTTTTCTTTTTTCTTTGTGTCACCGCAATTTCCGCAAACATTCTTCTTATTTCTTTCTTGTTTTATGTCATATCATACAATCCAAATCTTCCTTTCTTTTATATTGTTAGGTTTATCCCAAAGTATTTTCTTATTCTGCTTTTTTGTCCACTCTATATCATTTGGCTTGTATCCTCCTTTTCAACAACACACATTCAGTTTTATTATATTTTTTATCTTGCCTTCAGTCCTTATTTCTGTCAACAGTGGTAATTATTTAGAAAGCGGACTTCCTCACCGATTTCAATGAGCTTGAAATATATTGTTAAGAACGTTATTCTGAACAACTTTTCCCTATACATGTTACCGCCGGTTGGCTTTGGTTTTCGAGTTATAAACAAAAAAAGTTTCATAATTGAATACTAATTTTCCAACATTGTGTCGATTTCTTAAGTTAATATGTTCTTTGTATGACACGTGGAGGCAGGGGGAGGGGCTTCGCCCTTCCCCCCTGTTCCCCCTGTCAAGAAAAAATGAAGAATTTAATTAACGAATACGACTTCCAATTACATTCGCTTCATGTCAAAATTACCAAAAAAAGTTTCATTACTAAAGCAACGTTGTCCAAACCTGTATGTTTTAGACATAATTTATTATTGTGGAATATTGGATTCAGAAAAAATAGTTCAACATAAACACAAGGTAATATACACGCAAAACACAAAGGGGGAAGCAGAGGGAAGGGGTGAAGCCCATCCACCTGCGGGTGGGCGGGCGTAGCCCGCCCTGCCTAAACACTTACAACAACAACAAAATGTACATAAAATCGAAAAATAAGAGTTTATTTATAAAACTTTTTTTGTTATTAACTTTTTAATNACCAACGAGCGGCGGCTAAAACCTTTTGATTGTTACTCAGGAA
The DNA here is from genome assembly GCF_002006095.1 of Pseudomyrmex gracilis. Lineage (NCBI taxonomy): Eukaryota > Metazoa > Arthropoda > Insecta > Hymenoptera > Formicidae > Pseudomyrmex > Pseudomyrmex gracilis. The sequence continues at coordinate 11,007 of NW_018023384.1, read as the reverse complement.
GGTGTCCTTGACAAAATATGTCAAGCTCATCACATAATCTATCGTTTTCCTTCTTCTTTTCCAAGGACGTGTACTCTCCATTATTATTCTCTTTATTATCATTGTTTCAAATTGACCATCCTAGCTTGCCAATACTACTTATTAGCACTTTCTCTCTCCTGCCTTTTTATTTTATTGTTCTTTGACACTTTTTTTCCCTTCTTCTCCCTCTTCTCCTTGCCTTTTTATTTCTACTCCTGCTTCACATGGTTTAGCATTACCATCTCTTCCTATTATTGTCTTTTCTATTCCTTTCTTTTCTTTCATCCAGTTTTTCAATTCTTCAAGTTTTNTTTCTATTTCATCATTCACGTATACTTCTATTATCCTACAGCATTTTTCTTATNTCACTTTTTTCATCATTATATCTTCTTCCGTTTTCTCTTTTTTTCCCTCTTCCATCTCTATTCTTCTTCTTACTCCTATTATCATCCTTTTTATTGCTTTTTTTTTTTACTTTTTGTTTCTTTTTTACCCATTGCACCTCACGTCTATGCTTTTCCGGTAGAATCTTTTCTATCTTTTACCATGTTTTTTTATTTATCCACGTCTTTATTAAGAAATACCATTATATTCTAATTCTTCAATCCTGCCCAGAACTCTTTTTCCGTACTTTGAAATCCAGCCACATTCCAAAACGCTACTTTGTAATTTTTTTTCTTTCTTTTTTCTACCTTTTTTCCTTTTGTTTCTTGGTGCTTAAGTTTTTTACCTCTATCTTTTTCTCTTTTTCACTTTCTCTTTTTTTCTTTTTCCATCTTTTTTTCTTCCTTCTTTGGCGGTTGTCTTATTCTCTCTAAAGCTTTTTTCTTCTTATCTCATCTTTACCACTCTCCTTTAATTCTTATTGTTTTACCTTCCATCCATGTATTCTTTTCCTTCTGTTTTTCTTCTACCAAAATTACTACCAACCTTCTTCTTATTTCTCTCTTCTTCCATGTCATATCATGTCCAATCCAAATCTTCCTCTCTTGTAGATTTTTCGTTCTTTCCCAAATTATTTTTTTGTCCTTCTTTTTTTCCACTCTTACTCATACCATTTTGCCTGTATCTTCCCTTTCAACATTCACCCTTCTCATATTTTTTATCTTAACTTCAGCCCTTATTTGTTTCAAAATTTTTTCTTTTTGCCATCTCCAATCTCCTTTTTTCCACTTCTTTTATTACATACTTTTTTTCCTATCTTTTCTTTTTTTTCATTCCAAATTTTTCTTTATTTGTTTTTTATTAATCCCTTCAAGTTGTCCTTTTGTTTTCCTCTCTCCTTCTTCTGTCCTTTTGTTTTCTATCCTTTCCATCTTTTCCAGCTTTTTTTCCACTTTTTAACTTTTTTTTCTATCTCTTTCTTTTTCTACCTACGTCTTTCCTCCTTCTGTTTCCATTTTCTTGCTCATTTTTTCATTAATTCTATAAATTTTTTCATTTTATTTAAGAGTTTACCTAATTTATTTCACATGGTCCTTTCTTTTTCCTCTTCCTCGTCCTGTCTCTTTTTGTGTCCCTCTTTTCTTTCTCTTCCTCTTCTTCTACCTCTATTTTCGTTTTGGTGACCATCGCAGTTTTTCGCTCTTTTTAAACACCCACCAGTTACTCTCCTCCGCCTCTCTCGTTCTCTTTTCAGATTTCCTTTTCCTTTTCAGCCAAATTTCTAATCCTGACTTTTCACTCGTTCTTCCGCTCTCTTCTATTTCCTTTACCCTTTCACATCTGTTCTTTCCCTTCTTTCCTTCTTTCTACATACCTTATACCTCCTTTTTGCACAATAATCTATTATTTTCTCTGCATCTTCTTTTCAATAAACCCGGTTGCACTTTCTGATTTCTCTGCCTTCTCTGCACTTTTCCCTCTCCTTGTGAGCAATACTATAGTATCTTCTCTCCATTTTCTTTTTGAACAATACTTGTTTTGCAGTTTTCCTTCTCTTCGTATCTTACCTTGCCTAACCTCTCAAATCATTTCTTCTTCCTTAACCTTTTCTTATTTCCTTCCTTACTTCCACTCGCACTCTCACTCGCTTTTATCCTANCTTTGCATCTATCCTCCACATACTCAACTTTTTGATGACACTTCTATAAAGAAAACATGTATATAAAGTAACCTAATATGTAACACGCATTTTGTTTTTATTATAAATTATCTATACCTATTTTTACATTATTTATCTTTGTAAACACTTCTTTCTTGTATTTCTTTCCATTTTTATCTTTCCTTCTTTATGTCGCGCTGGGTTTTTCTTTATTTTTATTTTTTTAACTCGCAGAGTATACCACCGCTAATTTTCTCCACGTATATACGACAAACTATAAAACTTGCTTCTCTGTCATTTTTGGCTTTGGCTTATCCATGTCCGACTAAATAAAATAATTATTTTTAACAATTACAAATTATGTAGACTCTTATNACAATGTGTTGCATAATGCATAAGAGAGATTTATAAAAAAAATTTTACTTTTAATGAGCAATTAAATGCATACCACATAAGAATATATTAAACATCTTAAATACCTCAGTAACACTGTGTGCCCATCTAATGGTTAGATGTCTGCCATGTGGCAGATTTTGATAATTCCGCAAGAAACTCGGAACAATACAAAATTGTCTGATTTCACGCTGATCGGGACTCTCTTGAATATAAATGTCGAACAAGTTTTGATTTAATTCAAATTCTAGGTTAACCGCTTTTGCCACAGCTTCGTAAGTTACATCATCGTGCGTAGGCCCGACACCTCCAGATGTGAACACAACGGAGTACTCGTTTTAGGCATTGCTCACTTCTTTAACAATGTCGTCTACCTGACACAGACGAACAGAGTAGTAAAGTGTGTATTACGTAATTATTTGTTCACGTTTGTGTTTTCATATTATACGAGACAATTTCTACAATTAAAAGCAATACGTACAACATCTACCACGACTCTTTGCGAGCTCACTCCAGCAGCTGTGAAACTTCTCGCCAGATACGATGTGTTGGTGTCAATTATCTGGCCACGTAAAATCTCATCCCCCATGATTATATTGACAGTTAGCAAATCACCAGTGCTTTCATTCACATTTTAACGCAGTCACTATGATTTTTTGTTAAATGATAAAACGAACGTTTGTCATTCCGCTTCTCTGTCGCTTCTCATGGTTTCTCTCTCTTTATAAGAACAGATAATAAAAAATAACCTCATCTTAACCTGAAACCATAATCTATTATATTATGTGTATATGTAATTAAATATTATACTTTATATACTTTTTATTTATATTTGTNTTTCGATGGTATGTTATTATTAATATACTTACGCGTGTCATNTGCGAGGAATAATCTAGCTTTTGATTCTGCATGTCACCTCACTTTTGACAATTAATAATACGACGAACTGTCAAAATCGCTTCTCTGTCACTATTCGTTTTCGCGATTTTTCCGATTCACTTTCTCACTTTTCAAATACTTATATTTATATTTTTTTACTATTATGTATTATAACCGCAAAGGTTCTCCATGTCTATTACGACAAACTGTCAAAATCACTTCTTCGTTCACGTCAATTTACTATTCTCGAGTCTCGACTCGATAAAAAATAACCTCATCTTAACCTGAAACCATAATCTATTATATTATGTGTATATGTAATTAAATTTTATACTTTATATACTTTTTACTTATATTTGTTTTTCGGTGGTATGTAATTATTAATATACTTACGCGTGTCATTTGCGAGAAATAATCTAGCTTTTGATTCTGCATGTCACCTCACTTTTGACAATTAATAATAATACGACGAACTGTCAAAATCGTTTCTCTGTCACTATTCGTTTTCGCGATTTTTCCGATTTACTTTCTCACTTTTCAAATACTTATATTTTTTTCTTTTTACTATATATTACTATTATTACGTGTTCTAACCGCTAAATTTTTCCATGTGTATACGACGAACTGTCAAAATCTCTTCTCTCGTTATTATATTATATTATATATATAATACATCATTACATATACTATATTAATCTCGATCGACCAACCAACCGACCAATCGGCTGCGCGGAAAAGAGGCAACAATGGGTGCGAGATATTCGACTCCAAACGCTAACTTCTCGGTCCAAATGCCNTTTTTAATATAGGACTAGCAGACAGCACGCGCTACGTGCGCGCCTTCATTTTCTTTGGATTCAATTCAAAACAATCAGTATTCATATAGTTATCATTTTTTTGGTTTTTTTATAAATAAAAAAAAACATTTTTATACTGTTTATTCTTGATGTTATACCTATATCTTTTCTCTCTTCTTTTTTTATCTTTTATTCTAACTCATCAAATTTCTTCTAAAATAGAAGCAATTGCTTTTTCCTCCTATACTCTTGCAAGTCTATCTCACTGATTATTTTTTTCTTCTTTTTTTTCTCTATTTACAACTTGCCAGTTCTGCCCTTATAACTAACCCCTCCTCTCTTTAATTATTTTCTTGTTTCTTCCTTTCACATAATTCTGTATTCTTTTTCCTTTATATCCATCCCTGTTACTTTCTTTTTCTTCTCTATTTTCTGAAACTTCGTCTCATCTTCTTCATCTCTTCTTCACATTTCTCGTTTTATCATCCTCTTTTGTTTCTTTTCTTTTGTTCTTTTTCACTCCTACTTCTTGCCCTTCACATTTTCTGTCTAATTTTCTTTTCACCTTTTGCCACTCTTTCACGTTTTTTCTCTTTCCGGCGTCTCCTTCTTTACTTTTTGTCTCCTTTTCTATTGATCCCATCATCGTTTTCTTTTTAGTTTTATCTCTTGTTTCCTTTTTTTATTTTCCTTGTTTCTCTTCTCACATCACCAAACTATCACCAGATCATAAACCGAGTCTTTTTGTCCATCATTTGTATTCTCCATCATTATTCTCTTTTATATCATTGTTTCAAATTGACCATCCTAGCTCCTCAATACTACTTATTAGTAATCTCCTTTTTTTTTTCACTTTCATGTTCTCTGACCTTCTTTTTCCTTCTTCTCCCTTTCCTNCTTGCCTTTTTATTTTCCTGTCTCACTTATTTTAGCATTAAATTTCCTTCCCATTATTTTTTTCTATTTGTTCCTTCTCCTCCATCCAATTCTTCCATTTTTTACTCTATTCTATCATTCACTTATACTTCTATTATCCTACAGCAGTTTTCTTCTGAATTTACCATTTTCATCATTATACTTTTTTTCTTTTTCTTTTTTTTTCCTTTTTTATCTCTCTTTCTTCTTCCTCCCATTATCATCCCTCTTATTGCTTTTCTCTTTATACTTTTCCTTTTTACCCATTGCACCACCCACCTATACCTTTCCGTCAGAATCTTTTCTAGTTTCTACCATTTTTTAGTATTTTTCCATGTCTCTATTATATCATTATATTCTAATTTTTTAATCCTACCCAGGACTCTTTATTCTTACTTTAAAGTCCGGCACCATTCCATAACGCTAGAACTTTCTTTCTTTCTTTTCCACTTAATTATTTTTTTTTCTTTTCACATAATTCTACGAGGTGTGATCAAAAAATAAGGTAACTTTTCATTTTTATAAAAAAAATATTTATGTAGTTATTCAAAATTATGTTATTTCCTTCAAAATAATCCCCCTCTGATACAATGCACTTGTGCCAGCGATTTTTCCAGTCGTCAAAACACTTCTGAAATGCACTTTTGGGTATTGCCTTGAGCTCCTCCAGCGATGCAGCCTTAATCTTTTCAATCGTCGCAAATCTTCGTCCTTTAATGGGCCTTTTCAATTGGGAAGAGGAAAAAGTTGCAGAGGGCCAGTTATAACCCTTTTGAGCAGATCAGAATCACCATTGACGTCGTTCAACATGTCTTGGGCGATGTTCATGCGATGCTGCTTCTGATCAAATTTAAGTACTTTTGGAACGAATTTCGCTGACACACGTGTCATACCCAAAACATCCGTTAAAATTGATTGGCATGAGCCAAACGATATGTTTAGATCATCTGCTACTTCTCTAATCGTGATTCGACGATTTGTCAACACAATTTCTTTCACTTTCTGAACATTTTCGTCGACTTTTAACGTGCTAGGGCGTCCAGAGGGAGGTTCATCCTTAACATTTTCTCGGTTTTCTTGGAATAACTTATACCATTTATAAACATTTTTTTTGCTCAAAGTTGACTCACCGTGCGCCACTGTCAACATTTCAAGAATTTTTGAACACTTAATATTATTTTTTACACAAAAATTAATACAAACTTTCTGCTCCATTATTTTCAATAGCAAAAAATCGCCGAGCACGCAAACACGAGTCTAATCTTTATGCCTCTCACATAAAAACAACACATGCTATTATATAGTCAAAAGTGTGAACATATGATCGTGACGAGTGTACCAACATAACAACAAAAAAATTTTGAAATTAGAGTGTACAGAGCGCACAAAATTCAAAGAGTCACCTTACTTTTTGATCACACCTCGTATATATCGCTTTTGTTTTTTATATCCATCTATCTCACTTGCTTTTCTATTTCATCTTTTGAAACTTTGTCTCATCTTCAATCCTACTTCACACTACTCGTCTTATCATTCTCTTTTATTTTGTCTTATTACTTTAACTCTTTGCTTTCCAAATATCCTTTTTATTATTATTATTTTTTATTTCTTTCGTGCCACTTTTTTTTTGTTTTTTCTTTTTTTCTGCATCTTTTTCTTTAACTTACTAAAAATTTCATCTATTTAATGTTTACAATATGTACAAACATGATTGCATATGAAAAAATCAACTTAATTTATGTATATATTTAGAGACATGCATAACGACTCTTTTCTAATATTTGATAAATATTATTTACAAAATTTTATTGTGTTAGAACTTTTGCATTATGACGAATCATCTTAATGCAAGTATTGCAAAATCGTCGTGAAAATATTGCACAAAAATGACATCATGAATGACGACTATTTCGTCCATTTCGTCTTGTAACTTTTTTTCCCTTTTCTCCCTCTTCTCTTTGTCTTTTTAGTTTCTTTTTGGCCTTACTTGTTTTAACATTAAAATCTTCCCCTTATTATTGTCTTTTCAATTCCTTTTTTTTCCTTTATCCAATGTTTTAATTTTTCCGTTTCTTTTTTTAGTCCATCATTCACGTATGCTACTATTANTTTCTACCATTTTCCTTCTAATCTCACCTTTTTCATCATTATAGCTTCTTCCCTTTCTTCTTCTTCTTTTTCTTTTATCTCTTCCCCTTTTCTTACTCTCTTTATCATTATAATTGTTTTATTGCTGTTTCTTTGTTAGTTTTCCTTCTCACTTCTTGCACCTTCCACCTTTATTTTTCGGCAGATTCTCTTCTACTTTTCTACTATATGTTTTACTATTTTTTGTTATCTATT
>NW_018023384.1:0-1888 GCF_002006095.1 Pseudomyrmex gracilis | reverse complement strand
AAATATATTAGTTCATATATAAAAAGAGCTTTTATCTTTTACACGCCTACGGAGTACTCCTCTCTCCTCGCCGATGCAGAACCTTCCACCAAAACACCAAAGTTTTATTGTCACCCATTTTCTTATATTGTTCAAAAAGCACTTTATTTCTCATGTAGATTTTCATTGGATTAGGTTAAAAGTATATAAAACTATATTATTTACAGTTTGCGTTATATTTGAGCAAATCTCGATGATATTTGATAAAGATTGATAATTTCCTTTAGTTATCATTTGTTTTACTTTTCGTCTTTTAGCTTGAGATGTTTCATTTCTTTCTTGTTTACGACATTTGAATTGTTCTTCTTCTATAACTGTTAGGATTACTTTTCTACGAAGCATAATTATTATTCAAATAATTTTAAATAAAGATATATATATAGATTAACTTTAAAGAATATGAAAAATTTAGTTTTATATTACTAAACTTGTGTAATAAACAAATATATAAATTTATATACATATAGATATCATTATCATATATTTGTAAATATTAATTACTCTTAATTTGCATTATATATTTAAAAGATCAATAAATATCAAAAAAAAGATACGACCAGACATTTATTTAGTTTTTAAAAAATATATTTAATCATGTACATAGGAAATATAACATACCATTAGCTATGTTCAATATAAACAACATTTCAAGTATTTAATATACATTTAACATACATTCAATTGAAATGATATACACACACATTCTTTTTTTCATCGTCATTCAATACATACAACATATATTTTTAACTCGGAATCAAGTTATGTTTATTTTTTGTGTATATACATACATACGTTAACATCACATTATACAATAGTTCTGCACATTATTACGCTTATTACCGTTGACCATATAAGAAAAATGTTCAACGACTTACTTCCTAACGATCAGTAATATAAAAAAATTTAAATTGTTCATTTTTATTACAGATAAATTTCAACATTCGAGAATAAAGAAACAGAGTAAAGTTCAAAGAATAAAAATAGAAAGTATAAAATTTAAAATCAAAGATAATTTAATTTAATTAAATTATTTTCTTCTTTTTTGATTTCTTTGTTCTATCTCATTTCTTTCTTATCTTTCTTTTTTTGGTTTTACTTTTTTTTTCCTCTTTTTTTTGTCGTTTTTTTTCGACGGCGTCTTATTAACTAAACGCATTTAGTTGAGGTAATAATATTTTTATAATAATATTTTTTTGTCTTAGTGTATAATACTTACTAAATCATTAAAACTAACTAAATCTCAAACTTTAAATTGTTATATCTCTTAAACCAAAGCTGTCCCCCACGAAATTTTTATAGAGAATTAATATTATAATACAACGTGCCCTACAATATATTCGAACCGCAACAAACCCAATGATGTGTGACCTAAACAGCACTTTTACCTTACTCATTTATAGAACATCCACAAATAATCAAGAGATTACAATTTTTAATGAAAATAATGAGAAAGAAGTCATTACTTTTGTGCATCCGATGAAATTTTAGAAGCGATTAAAGTAGAAAATCCTAGTGTGTAAGTTCTTATATTTCTATTTCTGTACTTCATTTTCGTTTTATATATCTTATATTTTGTACAGTTCCAAATACACAAGGTATCTGAAAAATTTTCACATAGTCAATATGTAGAGAGAGATTAAGTCCATTCGGATAGAAAAGTTAATTAATAAAGAAAGCACACACACAATATTTTTAAGTTTATATTCAATATTTTCAAAAATAGATACAATAATTTACATTATTAAATTTACTTAAATTTGTAACGGTTCTGCTTTTTCGCGAGAAAATATCCCGTTGTTTTGTGTCTTTTAAATTGTGCGGAGTAGCTCGTCGGATTCCAGGAACAGGT
>NW_018023383.1:17063-22789 GCF_002006095.1 Pseudomyrmex gracilis | reverse complement strand
TCCAATTTTCATTGCCAGTACTAAATTTTCAGTAGTGGCAGTGAATATTGGAACACAGATTATGTATCGACGATCTACCTCATGTACGTATGATGTAAATTCCCGCCAAATGTAGAAGTTACTCAAATCCACCCTGAAATTTTAAGGTGGAAAAGTTACCTCCTGAAGTGCACCTGAATAGTATTTCCGAACAGCACCATCACATTCCATTTTAGTACACCTCGAATGTTTCCGAACAGCACAAGCTTTGGCAGGTGCACCCGGGTGATGTTTCCGAACGCAGCCTAAACCGGCTTCCGCTCTGCTCCGCTCCGGGGAATCTCTGGATTCTCCGCCGGGTAAACCGGCTTCTGCTCCGCTCCGTTCCCGGGGATCTTACGATTCTCCGCCGGGAAAACCGGCTTCCGCTCCGCTCCGTTCCGGGGAATCTCCGATTCTCCGCCGGGCAAACCGGCTTTCTTTCCGCTAGAACCGCTCCAGGAGAACGAGCGAATAACGCTATCAATCTCAGCCTAGTAAAGAAAGGCCGGCAGAGCAAGCAAGTACATATTTTCGGAAGAAAGTCACTTTTCTGTATTACAAATATTTTCTCTGCGAACTCGATAAAACTCGACTTTCGAAGCATAAATCACTTTTCGAAGTAAACGCAACTTTCCTACGCTGTAAATATTATTTCTTGTGAACCTGCTAAAACGCGTTTTCGAAGCGTCACCGCGTAACTAACGTTTCGGAAGAAAAGACTTTCTCACAGTCGAAATATTTTTTCAAGGCTACAGAACGGCCTCGTCAAGTCGCGCCGTTTAAATCACCGTCCCGTGTGTAAGTATTTTTCCCGAGAACTGAATGAACATCGTACGAACGTGACCATATCACGCACCGCCGATCAAATCACGTTTCCGAAACTTCTTTTTAATTTCTATTGCTTTGTGTATTTATTCTGTTGTAAATATTTTTCCTTACTTTATTATTCTTTAATTTCTTTAGTGAATAAACTCTATCATTTTTCTTACTCAAAATTACCGAGTTCACTCTATTTTTACCTTTCCCTGATCTCGACGAGCTATTCCGTAGCGAATAAATTAAATAAAATAAACGGGACAATTCTCACGAAAAGTAGAACCGTTACAAAGTTGTTGTTGGTTGACATTGATGTATACGGAACAACGAAAAATTTTGTTGTAGTGTCAATAGAATTATTCTGATTGTCATTTAGTTTAGTAGAAAAGAAAGTTCGAAGTCTTTTATTAATTGTCTGAAAAATCAAATCAATTGGATAATTATTATTTCAAAGTGATTTGATGCAAAAAAAGATTTTTATAGTGGAAAGAAGGATCCGACAGTAAAATGCAACGATCTACTAAAGTGTAGATTGTACCTATTTCGTAGCTGAGAGGGTTTTATGAGAGATAATTAAGGTATTTTCCTGAGTATGTAAGGTTGTGATACCAATCGCAAACTATTATACCATTTTTTACTATTAGATTAAGGTCTAGAAAGTTGAGTTGGTTATTAATTTGTGTTTCATGAGTGAATTTTAGTCTGTCGTTAAAGGAGTTGAAAACATCAAGAACCTCGTCCATTCTATCAATCGGTAACGCAAGAGCGATATCGTCAACATATCTAAAATAAAAAGATATTGAGAATTTTAATGTGTTCAATGCTGTGAGTTCAATATCTTGTAACGTAATGTCGGCCATAATGGGGGACATTATGTTGGCCATAATGGGTAAGTTTGTCTATAAATATTGTTGTCAAAAGTAAAGTATGTAGACGACATCACAAAGCGCAAAGTTAAAATAAATTCATCTTGAGAAATTTTTGTATCTAGTTTGATACGTTTCCATTTTCTTTTGACCGATTCTAAGGCTAATTCAGTGGGAATGTTGGTAAAGAGAGATATAGCGTCTAGAGAAGCAAGTATATGATTGTCTGGCAGTTTAAAGCTGATAGCATGTTGTATAGGTGAAAACTGTCTTTGACAAAAAATGGTGAGAATGGGACGCTGTTGCAAAGCATTTTGTGTAAGTAAATAGCTATTTTGTGTAAAGGGCTGTTAATGGTGGAAACTATTATTCGAAAAGAAGAGCCTGGTTTGTGGATTTTCGGAACTCCATAAGCACAAGAGAGCAATGCACTATTAGATGTAAGATATTGTTTGGAAAAATGTTTTTTTTATGTGGATTTACTGAGTCGTGAAATGTGACGTTGTCTGTTTGTTTGATAAAATATGTGATCAATTTGACATTCTTGAGCTTTACAAGTTGTAGTTTTTTTATCTTATTAAGAAGATGGTATTTTTTATTGTAGTAATGGTGCATTGCTTGTCTTTGTGTACATAAAAATGTAATTAACAGATTATAGGGAACTTTTTTGTGATTCCAATCGCAAACTATTATATCATTTTTTACTAGATTAAGGTCTAGAAAGTTGAGTTGGTTATTAATTTGTGTTTCATAAGTATGTATAACTTACATACTTAGGAAGATACCTTAATTATCTCTCATAAAACCCTCTCAGCTACAAAATAGGTACAATCTACACTTTAGTAGATCGTTGCATTTTACTGTCGGATCCTTCTTTCCACTATAAAAATCTTCTTTTTTTGCATCAAAACACTTTGCAATAATACTTATCCAATTGATTTGATTTTTCAGACAATTAATAAAAGACTTCGAACTTTCTTTTCTACTAAACTAAATGAAAATCAGAATAATTCTATTGACACTACAACAACAAAATTTTTCGTTGTTCCGTATACAATGTCAACCAACAACAACTTTAATTTTATCAATTTAAAAATTCCACATACAAAATTGTCCTACAGAAACATAAATCAGTTGGATAAATTCATCAAAACTCACAAAGATTCTATTCCTTATAAACGACACTTGAACGTTGTCTATAATATATCATGCAACTCTTGTGAAGCGAATTATGTTGGCCAGACAAAAAGGCAACTCATTACTCAAATTAATGAACNACACTTGAACGTTGTCTATAATATATCATGCAACTCTTGTGAAGCGAATTATGTTGGCCAGACAAAAAGGCAACTCATTACTCAAATTAATGAACACAAAAGCTATGTTAAAAATTTCAACCATAATTCAGTCATTGTAGATCATATTTTGCAAACAGGACACGATTTCAATTAGAACTCCATACAAATATTAGACAAAGAACGAAATTACAATAAAAGACTCACGTCTGAAATGTTATATATCAAATTACAGAAACATTCTTTAAACAAAATGATAGACACAGAATTATTAGATGATTCATATTTACCGCTATTAAACCAGCTGACAAAATTCTCTACAAACATGCCTTAACATATTTTGTGTCCTTGAACGTGACTTTCATTTTGGTTTCAGTCTTGAACACATTTACAAACCGACAACAACGACATGTAACCTAACAAATTTTTATTTTAAATGTGAATAGGAATTTATTTGTAAGTCATATGTTTTTTCAATTTTTTTTTCAATACTTTTGTCACACACAACAATTATACCTAATAATTATAATTATGATAAGGGCTGTTGGAACCGGTAAGCAGGATGTTATGCCGTAAATAAATGTATTATATCTTATTTACAAACGTAAATATTATACATATTAGGTACGTCTTTGTATAATATTTACTGACTCATCACCTTTTATAAGTAAACAATACAAACATTGTCTTATAATTGTAACAGATACACTGAAGATGGTTTGAATAAAAACCGAAACGTTTGTAAATAAGATATAATACATTTATTTACGGCATAACATCCTGCTTACCGGTTCCAACAGCCCTTATCATAATTATAATTATTGGCATAACCAAAGGAACCCGAGGAAACACCTCAATATCAGAATAATTATACCTAAATTTGTTTTGTATTAGTACCCACTGAAGATGACTGTAAATACAGTTGAAACGTTTGGGCAAATCTAGTGTTTTTCTTTACCTATCTGCAAAAAACATCCAGCAACTTGTTCAGATACGTCTAATCTAATCACATTTGGATTAATTTTTTATCTTGAACTTGAGGCTCTACATCTCTTTCATCATAAATTATATATTTATATTTATTTTCGAGATTTACAATCTTTAAAAAAATACGTAATATTATTGATGTTAGTAAAACATCTCAAGATGCATTATACTTTTTTAGAAATTATTACATATGAGTTAACTGAAAGAATTCAAAAGTTTTTTGAATATTGAAAGTTAGTAGTTTTTTTATATATATTTTTGTTTTGTAAATTATGACAAGAGAGAGAGAATCTACATTTTTCTGACATATAATCTCAAAATGTTTAGTTCATAGTATACAAAATTCAATTATTGTATTATATTCATATAATATGAATTAAATAACTTAGGATTGTGCATTCGTAAAATGTAGATTCTTTTCGTCATTTACAAATTAAAAATATAGAAAAATTAGTAATACTAATGATATAGTTTATATATATATTAAATGTTTCTCAATATTCTAAAAATAATTTAAAAACTTTAAAATTATCGCAGTTAACTTTTAATAAGAATTAATAAAAATGTAATAACAAATGCATCTTAAGATGTTTAACTCATCCTTATCAATAATATTATCTACTTTTTCTAAGATTGTAAGTCATGGAAAAGCATTTTTCGTTGTCATATTGTCATAGGCTACAAGCGCGTAACGAAACATTGCTTTCTAGCCTCAGTATCTTGCTCGCATAGCGGGCTTGGTAGAAGCAAGACAGAGCGCAGACAGTATGTCTGCGCTCTTTCACGCGCCGAACAGCCGAGCGTGACGTCACGCACACGGACAGCGGTTCTCGCTGTGTGCGTGCCCCCACCACCTCGGTGCTCTTGGTGCTAGCCTGCAAGATCTTACATCACTGACGTCAGTGAACCACGCGTCTTTTGTGCGTGAGCGCTTCGTGCGGCTCACTGACTTGCGTCTAAAGATCGGTGTTGATTGACGTGATTATTCATCAATTATTCCTTTATTATGAAAAAAAACAATGTTTCAGGACTTTTCGATTCAGTTTTACTTCTTCTGCCTACAAACGGTGTTCCGGCAATTACCAAACATCCTGTATAAATGAGATAATATGTTTTTAAATTTTAATTATTGTTTGTTGCAGCAACAGAAGCTGTCACTACTGCAAACAGCAATAATTTTACTGGTAAATAAAATAGAATGTCAAAATTTGCAATAGTTATTGAGTGATTAATTAATGCATGTGATCTAATGAGCGCAGGAAGCAACGGTCCGGACTCTGTAGGCATACGCTCATTAGCTAAAAAAAGGAAAATGGCTTATTTCATGCAGCGGGTATAACAACCCTAACCCTATAACAACAAGAATAAACAAGTAAGCGCGACGTGTCACGTATGGCGTGTAACAGCTTCTTGCGATTAACTAATATTCGGCGGTACAGAGAAAGCAACGGAGAGAAATAATAAATAAGAAGACTGCCTTCCAAAATAAAGAAATAAAGAAATAATAGCATTCTCATTTCCTTCTGTCACAAAAAAGAAATTATTATTAATTGGACAAGAAGATGTTTAAGATGTCTGTTTTATTTTCTGTATCATACGCTTTTTTTGTATTGCTTCGTTATACTGCCATAAGAATCACATAATCGCGAGGGGTGATACTCTATTGACCACAGTACGATTCGACACCGCTCGATTCGACACAGATTTATTCGACACGAAATTATTCGACACCGTACGATTC
>NW_018023383.1:8699-12697 GCF_002006095.1 Pseudomyrmex gracilis | reverse complement strand
TCACACACAACAATTATACCTAAATTTGTTTTGTATTAGTACCCACTGAAGATGACTGTACATACAGTTGAAACGTTTGGGCAAATCTATTGTTTTTTTTTACCTATCTGCAAATAACATCCAGTAACTTGTTCAGATACGTCTAATCTAACCACTGTTAGAAATCATGTATTAAGTTATGTATTAAGTTAATGTATTAAGTGTTGCGTAATAAGCGGTATTGGTTAAATTCGGGGTTTGGTTACTGGGTTTAGTGTTACTTTAAACGGAGGACTGGAATCCGGCGCGGATGTCCAGTCAGCAGTCGCGAGGCGATATGCGACCGCGTGCGCAAGGACACACCGGTCGAAGGTTGCACGTGCAGCCGAAAAGATGCAATGGTTTGCATTGCACTTTTCGAAGGCCGGATGTCGCCTGGTTTTCCTCGGCCAATCACAGAGTGATTGACTCGAGGATATAAGCCGGTGTCCGGGTGGAAACGACAGAATCGTCTAGAATAGTGTCGCGGCCGGAGGCTCTGCCCATCAGAGCATCGCTCGTAAAGACTTAGGAAATCGCGAGTGAGTGGCAATGTAATCAAAGCTGAGTACGAAATAAATGAATTTATTTAAAATCTAATAAGTGTTATAATATAATAGTAAATTTCCTCGGCGTCCCTCTCCCGCAGCATCCTCGACCTCACGCGAGGTAACAAAATTGGTGGCAGCGGTGGGATGCTGCATAGACACGCCGAGAAGATACTCCAGAAACCTGCAACAAAAGAAATAAAAATCTTGAGTATCAGGGAAAACAGTAACAACTGAGTTAATAAGCAACAGACGATTCTCAAAGAGAAATAGGCAGTAAGTAACTGACCTATGCTAACTACTATCAGCGAAGAAAGGCGTAAGACGACACAATAAAAGAGAGGAGCACGTAAGGGAGGCACTCTCGAGTAACTGAGCGAGAGCGAGATAACTCCGACTCAGCGATAAGCCCGAGCGGCTGAAGAAAACAACAGCGCACAAACCAGGTGCCTGTAGAAAATAATTAAAAAAGCGACAGGAGTCGCGGAGAAGCAGAAGGATTGGTCTCAAGGATCAGGACCTTGGTAGAATCCGGAACATTGAATTTGGCTGAACACAGCTAGCAAGAAACGAGCCGAGCGGCAAGCGAGCAAGAGCATGCGGCCGACGGAGAACGAGCGACCAACGGAGAACGTGTGAGCGACGGAGAACGAGCGACCAACGGAGAACGTGTGAGCGACGGAAAACGAGCGACCAACGGAGACCGTGTGAGCGACGGAGAACGAGCGATCAACGGAGGGCGAGCGGCCGACGAAGAGCGAGCGGCCGACGAGGAGCGAACGACTGACAGAGAACGAGCAGCCGGGAGAAGCAGCGCGGCGAGGGAGCAGCGCGTCAACGGCGGCAGAGGCGGTCAGCGACACCGATACGAACACGAGCGTAAGGCGAAATGCGGCTACTAATGTAAGTCAGGAAATTCTTTTTTTTTTATGTGCGAAAACCGGGAAGTAGCGGACGAGTTAACACCGATTAACAGTAGTGAATTTCGGTTAGAATTGCCTAGTTTCAACGTACCGGGCGGGACGCGAAATAAATCGTGGCTACATTCGGAGCCGGCAAAACGAACGTTACAACATTTAAAAATTAGGGAAACACAGAGCGATCCGTGTCAAAATAGAGAACCTCGCAGTATCGAGAGGTCCGGTCGAGTTCGACGAAATTTGGCTCTTGAGTTTAGTAGCGGAAGCGGTAGCACAAATGAGAACGAATTACAAGAGAATATTACGGTAGACCGCGAGTTTACATTTGATGTAGACGAGAGTTTATTTCCTCAAGTAAACCCTAAACCGAGAAGACGGAGGCCTTACATTAGTCGGACTCCGAATGACGTGTCCGAACGCGGAAAATTTTCGTTAACCTCATACGATAGTAGTGTATTCGATCCAAAGGAAATATATACGGAAATGGCTCACGCGCCAAACGACTCGTTGGACGAACGACTTGAAAGAGTACATCAGACACAAGCTGACGTAGACAGGGAGATAGACCGAATGCCTAGTGAGTTAGGAGGTAGACAACCCCTCCAAGGTGCAGCGGGCTCGAACAGACCCGCGGGCGAGGCCACGGAGGCGAGTAGAAACCTCGATGACTCCTCAAATACTTTGTTTATGCGCGAGTTGATGCAGGCCTTCCGAGAATTGCAAACNGAGGTGCGAGGTCTGAAGNGGCANGTAGTNCGACGNCGTACCTCACAANTGTNCGAGGACGACGAACCGCTTAGACGTCGCACAAGGGCCGACGATGTAACGCGAGAACGCGATAGCGCGCTGGACGTGACGTACGGACGGACGGCGGCGGACGTGAGAAATCAAACGGCGCACTTGAGTGATTACATGTTGTTGAAAGAGGCGCGTGCGATGATACCAGTATTTGACGGCAAAACGCAGACGCAGTTACGCGAATTTTTAAGTGCGTGTACTTACGCGATGAAAAATATTAATCCGGTAGACGAAAGAACGCTATTGGAAGCAATATTGTGCACCAAACTAAGGGGACAAGCTTTGCTGGATTTTGAAACGCGAGATATTCACAGTTTCGAACAACTAAAAAATGAGTTGGAAGCAACGTACTCCGCTAAAAAGGGTACGACAGAGCAACAAATTGAGTTCAGTTCTCTAAAACAGAAAACGGGGGAGAACGCGCTAACGTTTGGACAACGCGTAAACCAACTTGCCATGGAGCTTTACGAATCCATGATCGAAAAAAAAGCGCGGACCAATGAACAAAAGAGAATTATCTTGGAAACGATCAAGGAACAAGCCTTGCATCATTTCCAAATCGGGCTAAGGGATGACCTTAAATTAATAATAAGGTCACGCAATTACAATACGCTTCAAGAAGCAATAGCGGGAGCAGGTGCGGAAGAAAAGGCCGCGGGAACGAACAAAAATCGAGTACCGCCACAACCACGAAATATTAACAGAAACCATAATTGTTACAAATGCGGGAAAACAGGGCATTACGGGCAAGAGTGTCGCTCAAGCCGAAACAGTTTACCGAAACCCGAAGGGCGATGGATAAATGCTACGGAAAAATATTGCAACTACTGCAAAAAGGCGGGGCACAAGAGAGATGAGTGCTGGTTGCTCGACGGAAAAATTAAAAACAAAAAGAAGCCGAGAGAAAAAGAGAAAAAG
The DNA here is from genome assembly GCF_002006095.1 of Pseudomyrmex gracilis. Taxonomy (NCBI): domain Eukaryota; kingdom Metazoa; phylum Arthropoda; class Insecta; order Hymenoptera; family Formicidae; genus Pseudomyrmex; species Pseudomyrmex gracilis. The sequence continues at coordinate 9,495 of NW_018023383.1, read as the reverse complement.
TTTGGTAAGCACGATAAAAACAAAGTGAATACGTGCGAAGATCGTGATTCTTCAAGTAGTGATGAAGAATACGACCACAAAAGAAAAAATAAGGCAATAGAAGCAGCAGAGCTTCATGTGACAGCGGTAGACACGAACCATGCAAGTCTAGACCTAGTGAGCGTACCAATTGTTGAAACGAAAAGGGGCACAGCCGAGTTGTTGTATGATACGGGTGCGACTATATCACTAATAAAAGTAAAATATTTGAAAGGGAAAACCTTGGTGGAAAAATTAAAAATTAAATTGACCGGAGTAACGAGGCACACCGCGCGCGTAATAGGAAAGTTTAATGCAACGATTCAGTTTAAAAATAATACATTAATACATCCGATTTACGTAGTGCGAAACGATTTCCCGATCAATTACCAGGGAATCCTAGGAAATGATTTTCTTAAAAAATATCACGCGATACCGTGTCATAAAAAAGGAGAAATAGTAATTGGAAAAGATTCAATGGTCTTGTATCCATATCACGCGATAACGTTACCACCGCGGTGCGAGACAATAATACGAACATTTACAAACGTGAATCACGTAGGTATCGTGCAAGCGAAAGAAGAACAGCCGGGAATCTTTTTTTGGGAGTTGCTTAGTGCAACCCGAGAACAATGTATGCCCCGTGAGTGTGATAAACACCACGGAAAAAGAAGTGAAGATGCGAATGCCACATGTAACGCTAGACAAATTGCAGTTAGATATGCAAGAAGCGAAGGCACAGGTCGCCAAGGTAGAGATAGAAAAATCAGAAATAGAG
>NW_018023383.1:7199-8604 GCF_002006095.1 Pseudomyrmex gracilis | reverse complement strand
ACCCGACAAACACAAGCGAGAGGTAGATAAGCAAATAAATGAAATGTTAGAAAACGGTCTAATTAGACATAGCACGAGTCAGTGGAACGCGCCACTATTAGTGGTACCGAAGAAATTAGACGCGTCCGGAGTACGAAAGTTACGCGTCGTAATCAATTTCCGAAAATTGAATGACGTCACCGTAGGAGATTCATTCCCACTTCCTAATATAACTGATATACTAGATCAGTTAGAAAATGCAAAGTATTTTTCCACGTTGGATCTTGCCTCGGGGTATCATCAGATACCTATGGCCGAGGAAGATAAGCAAAAAACGGCGTTTTCTACGTTGTATGGGCATTTCGAGTATAACCGAATGCCGTTTGGGTTAAAAAATGCACCCGCCACGTTCCAAAGGTTAATGAACACGGTACTGGTAGGGATGCAAGGTGTTAAATGCTTTGTGTATTTAGACGATATTGTGATTTACGGGGCAAGTTTAAAAGAACACAATAGCCGACTAAAGGAAGTATTAAAACGATTGAGAAAAAATAAGTTAAACTTACAACCCGATAAATGCGAATTTCTAAGAAAAGAAGTCACGTATTTAGGGCATATCATAACGGAAAACGGAATTCTACCCGACCCGTCCAAGATAGACGCGGTAAAAAATTTTCCATTACCAAAAAAGTTAAAAGACGTGCAAGCATTTATTGGTTTGGCTNGATATTACCGCAAATTTATTGACAAATTTTCAAAAATAGCGAAACTATTGACACAATTAACGCGTAAGGAAGCAAAGTTTGCGTGGGGCGCGGAACAGCAAAAAGCGTTCGAAATTTTAAAAGAAAAATTAATTAGGGCACCTATATTAGCGTATCCCGATTTCAACCGCGAGTTCATCGTGACGACAGACGCGTCAAGTTACGCGATCGGAGCGGTCTTATCGCAAGGTGACGCGGGGAGAGATAAGCCCATCGCGTACGCGAGTCGCGTGCTAAACAAGGCGGAACGAAAATATAACACAACTGAAAAGGAACTATTAGCAATAGTATGGGCCGTTAATCACTTTAGACCATACTTATATGGTACAAGGTTCAAAATAATAACAGACCACAAGGCTCTCGTGTGGCTGTTTAACGTTAAAGACCCCGGCTCGAGATTAATACGCTGGAGATTAAAACTAGAAGAGTACGACTACGAAATCGTACACAAGAAAGGGAAAGCAAACGCAAACGCCGATGCGTTAAGCCGACACCCGGTAGACGAAACAGAGCACGTAAACGCATTACACACGGTTAGAAGAAGAGAAAAAACAAGAACGACAAAGAGAGGCGCGAACGCGAGCGCAACAGAGAAAAGCGCAAACGCAAGCGAGACAGGAGAACACTCGAGCGCGAGCGAAACGGAAGATAATGCAAGCGCA
>NW_018023383.1:0-2044 GCF_002006095.1 Pseudomyrmex gracilis | reverse complement strand
AAATACATGCAAGTTATTAAAAATTAGCAAAGTGCAAACAACCGCGTATCATCCACAGAGTAACGGAGCTCTTGAGAGATCGCATCGAACGTTAATCGAGTATATTCGACATTTTGTCAGTGACGAACAGACTGACTGGGACGAGTGGATACTCTACGCCATGTTCGCATATATCACTACACCACATACAGCGACGGGATTCACACCGTTCGAGCTAGTATACGGAAGACAAGCCGAGCTCTCGACAACATTGGCAAAACCACCCGAAAAAACTTATAATATAGAAGACTACGCTCACGAGTTAAAAGAAAGAATACGTGCTGCAAACAAAATAGCCAGAGAAAATTTAAAACACGAAAAGATAAAAGCGAAAAAACAATACGACAAACAAGTAAAAGCGGTAAAATTCAAGGTAGGAGACAAGGTCCTCCTGTTTGAGAAAACGGTAAGACGGGGAAGATCAAAAAAGCTCGAAGCGTTATGGAACGGACCGTATGTAGTAGTCGAAAAAATCTCCGACGTGACGTACGTCGTAAAAAAGGGAAGACGCGCAGTAAAAGTGCATGCAAATAGATTGAAACACTATATAAAAAACTAAAAACTTACCAATCAGCCTCGTAGGGGTTCGCCTACGCGGGACGCCTCTGGGGGGTCTCGTCCGTGGCGCGATGAGGATCATCCGTCATCACAGCGATCCAGTCGACAACGATCGACCGGCAAAGACCGCAATCCTCGGATGAGGACAGAATGTCATCTACAAATTGGCGACGCACGCACCCAACACACACCACTGGTCGCTCGGTTAGCTCACAAAATGAGCACCCTGGACCCTCAACGGGCCGATAGTGGCTCATAACGGGCCCGTCGGTTATCGGCGGAACGTGGTCCCCGTGGTTAGGGTGCCGTGATAGAATATAAATAACCCGGGCGGTAGCCGCCCAGCAGATAAAGCAAAATTTGCTAGAGACCAAAGCAACGATGGGTTCGTACTCGCAGCACCAGTCGCAAACACGAGACCACGAGGTCTCAACACCACAGGCCACACAAAGGGGGGCGTTAGCTACTGGGTTAGCTATGACAAGAATATAAAATTTTTTTTTTACTTTGGTCAACCAAAACACAATTAACTGTTCTAAGGACAGGGTGCAACTGACGAGACTCATCTCTACAAGCAACCAAGAACAACAGAAACTCTAGCGTAAGCAGAAAAATGATACAGGAATTTGAGACTAGAGATAAGACAGACAGCACACGCAGAAAAAAGAACGGTATTCTGAGTCCAACTAACGTAGCAAAACCAAACGTTTAAAACATCACGGTATTTTCTCCTTACAGAATTTTGGTCGTGATCTGCACATCGATCTCCGCTCAAGCAACAAACAGCGAGATCGAGTCATCCGAGTATACAATAACGCGGTTTCAGCAAAATCCCGGACTTTACATCAAAAAACAAGAAACACTGTTAAGAACTGACAAAAAATGGAAATTAGTAGTTAAGTTAGAAACATCTGCGTTAGAAAAAAGATTAGAACAGGCACACAGAATAATACAGATTACGGGAAAAATGTGCGCAAGTGTAGAGGTCCGTGACAATAACAAAGTAAGCTGTGAAGACGTCTATTCCGAACTACGAAGTAGAGAACAAGTGGTAACTCACATTTTCCAACGAATTAAAATAATAGTAGGGCTTTCGTTACGAAAGCGTAGAGGACTTTTCAATGGAGTCGGCTCGATAGCGAAGCAACTCTTCGGAATAATGGACGCGAGTGACGAAAAAGCAATAACTGATCACATCAACCTAATAGAAAGTAGACAAACAACCGAACAACATGCAATAAAAAACCACTTAAAAATGTTAAATGCAACCATAGCACACCTGGACGGAGTGGGGTGATACTCTATTGACCACAGTACGATTCGACACCGCTCGATTCGACACAGATTTATTCGACACCAAATTATTCGACACCAGATTATTCGACACCGTACGATTCGACACGAAATTATTCGACACCGTACGATTCGACACCAGATTATTCGACAC
>NW_018023382.1:7868-12604 GCF_002006095.1 Pseudomyrmex gracilis | reverse complement strand
TGAGACATATTCTGCGATCATATCCATTTTCACAACACATATACATCCAACTGCACACTGTTTTAATGTATTCACTGGTCGAACAGTGATGATAAACTAATACTCAAGTGAACTCACTTACATACACTGCCGTCAAAAAGTTGACGGACAATATCTAAACTAAAAGTCGTCTNGAGGCGTCTTATGTCATTTTCTTTTCAGCAGTATTTGACCTTATAGTATAGTCAACTTGTTTATATAATATACATAAAGCTTAATTCGTTTATGCGCCGTTATCGCGCGCCACTAGCGATACATTGTTGTTATTTCAAATTCAGTCTAGCGTTATTGCGCAACTCTTGTTTTGGAAAAACTACTTAAATTTGATACTGGTAAGAAAAACAACTCATGTCCAATGGACTTGTGGGGTTTTCCCGGAAGTGTTTATAAATACTTACAGTCCGAGTATAATCGTTAGAGCAAACTATATACACATTCAATATTAGTTGAATTAAAAGTAGTCTCCATAAATATCATAAAACAAAAACAAACCGACTTCGTCAAATAAAAGAATTTGTATTGAAAACTGTAACCATCAATATCTCAAAAATAATAATATGTGACATGNGGCGTTTTTCCTTTCAACCACAGATATATTGTTGCAGTTTTTATATAAGAGAATAATGTGTAGTATATGTTATTGGTTAAAACTAATGTTAAAATTGTATGTATGTTGCGGTTATGTATAATGGTTATATATAATGGTCATATAATAATGGTTATATAAAGTTGTTAGTAAATTTAGTTATGTAATTGTTAAAACATTATTGTTATAGGTTATAGGTTATAGGTTATAGGTTAAAAGTGTTTGTTACGTTGTTGTATTATTAACTTGTCGTGTCGGACGATATATCGTACAGTTGTGGCTGCGGCGTCGGTTGGTGTTGTTGGTCTTGGTTTTCTTCGCGTCGTAGGATTTGTCTCAATAGGATCATCTCAGACCGGCCCAGTGGTCTCGCGGTCTGAGTGCAAGGGCTGCGAACCTGGAGGTCCCGAGTTCAAATCCGCTCACCACCTAAGGATTTTTTCCGGGCCGGTCTCTTTCAACCGAATTTATCGGTTGATCGGCGAACTTAATCGGGCCTCTAATAATTAATTCAGATGTAATCCCAAATTAATTTCCTCTTCCACAAGGCGATCATAGTCACAACACCTCGAACACGAGCCCGACACAGATAGGCACGCCTACTGTGAAAGACGGCCGTGTATCGCGTGGTAGAAGAATACTGCACATCCCCTCCTTTTATACAACTAACTCTACAATTATTATTGGAACTGCGCTCCTAACTATAAAAATATGAGACACAGAATGGCGTATGGGCTAGCTTAAATGGTCCTCTGAGCCACAACTGCACCAAACCAACCATAGGATTATCTTGATCGCAAAATCATAAGATTGCAAGAAAAATTGTAAATTTCTGTTACCATCAGAATACAAGAGATTTCTAGAACAGAAATCTTAAGCAAGATTTTTAACACGTTGCGCAAGAGTTGCGATTGTTTGTTGTTTATATAGTGCGTGATTATCTTCCAAAAGTTGGGTAAAAGCGGGAGATTGCAATTTTGGGCTGTCAAAGCAAATTCAATCAAAAATTGATACATTGTACGTGAATCAAACGTTTTGTACTTTTTGGTACCAAGCGCTTTGACGATTTTGACGTTGCAATCGTCGGTCATCGGGGGCATCGTTTGGAGTAAAGGATCAACCGAAAGAAGATTAAACAGCAACATTCTTGTTTGCGACAAAATAATAAAAAACTGATAAGAAATCTCTAATCAAAGCACTTTTATAAACAACGAGCAAATTTCACTTGTATATATATCATAATAAGTTTCATTTTTTTACATATACAGAATCATCAAAAAGTATCGGACCCCCCTAATATCTTCAGTTAAAATGCATTTTGGAGAAAATGTCCAATAGCAAAGTTGTATGGTTTCAAGCGAGGAGTACGACGATGAACTTGACTTTGATCTTGACCATGTTCTTTAAAGTCTTTTCAAGGTCAACCTTATATTTTTTAATGGAATCCTCTACATTTTATTGCATATTTATATAGGTTATCTGGAGAGCTTTCCACAAAACCATAATAAAACATTTTTCATTAAGTACTTTTTGAGTTATAAAGATTTGAATTTAACAATTTGTTGACACAAAATGTAAACTATCTTGAAACATATTATTTAGTTTTTAGTAATAATAACCTTAATACTTTTGTGCGCGGAATAATGAGACCAATTAATTGGTTTAAAGAAAATACATTAATCAAAAAATGTCGGACCCTCCTAATATCTTCAGTTAGAATGCATTTTGGAGAAAATGTCCAATAGCAAATTTGTACGGCTTCAAGCGGTTATGCTAGTAGGCTACGGCGGAAAACTGCTCGAAGGTGATCGCAAGAAATTGCTCAAATGCGTGATGTCCGAAGGCGTTAGCGGGAATCTGCCCGAAAGCGTTGGCGAGGCCGATCTTTATTTTTTCACTCTCGCAGGCACCAATGTACGAGCTCTTGAGCAAACAATACGGATCACTGATTTTAATTTTTGACGCAGTGCTGTCTTCTTCTAAGCGAGCAGCAGGTACCTCGTGGACAAAAACAAACAGCCCCAAAACTTTTTTCAGTAAAAAAAAGCCATTGCGCTTCAATTGATTGTTTCAAACATCTTCATTTTGTTTCCAATAGCCCAGAAATTGTTTGTAAATATTATTAATTAATCTATTAAATTTTCAGTTGCTCAACGAGCTTTTTGCTAGTGCTGGTTGACATAAATAAATCAATAGTTGGACCAACACTTAATAATTAGTATTTTTCTCTACTTAATAATTTAGATCAATTTCCTATTACTTACTTAATTAATTTTTCTTTGTTCTAATTAAGAATGGCGGAGCTTTCTGAAAAAGATCAAATAACACTGTTAATGATACGAGAATAAGGAGATCAACAAAGAGGGTATAAAACAGTAACGCGATTATTTAATGAAAATTTTCGGAATGAAAATAATAAGATCTCTAAAAGTACTGTAATCCGCGTACTATTCGACGTCTTGAGGACATTGGTAGCGTTAAAAGCCGCTCAAGATCTGGTAGACGTAAAACAGCAACAAATAATGATAAGGCATTAGATGTTTTCCAGTCTTTCGTTGAAAATCCTCATATTTCCATCAATCGCGTTGCACAAGAACACGAAATCGGTCATGCATCTGTCAATTCAATTTTGAAAGTGCATAAATGGCATCCATACAAACTCCATTTGTGCCAAGAGTTGTCCGAAGACGATTTTGATAGACGCATCGAATTTTGTGATCTTATGATGAAGATGATTGTCGACGATCCTCTATTACTTAATAATATTGTTTTCTCTAATGAGAGGCAACATTTGAACTGACTGGACATGTAAATAGACACAATTGTAGGTTGACTGGAGTGACGTTAATCCTCACTGGAAAAAAGACAATCATACCCAATATCCACAAAAAGTTAACGTATGGGCTGGTATTCTTAATGGTAGACCAGTTGGCCCTTTCTTCATTGAAGGCAATTTGACAACACAGGTATACACAGTCATGCTTCGCGAAAAAATTGTTTCAGCTATTCGAGACATAGCTGGTGGAAATATGGATGAAATTTATTTCCAACAAGATAGAGCTCCACCTCATTATGATGTCATTGTCCGTCAATATTTGAATGAGGTCTTTCAGGACAGGTGGATAGGGCGAGAGGGTCATATTGAGTGGCTACCTCAGTCTCCGGATTTTACCCTATTTGACTTTTTTTATGTGGGGTTATTTGAAAAGTAAAGTTTATGCCACAAAGCCTCAAGATTTAGATGATTTAAGAGGGAGAATAACTCGAGAGATAGAACTAATACCGCCGGAAACGTACCGGAATGCGGTTTCAGCTGTTTGTAACAAATTGGCACATTGCCAGGCTGTTGAAGGACAACAATTTGAACATTTGTTGTGAATTGTTTGTTGTGATACAATTGAATATTTTGCCCAAGCTGACCAAGTGGAATGAAATTCGCCTTAACTGGCCGGACCCACACGCCACTCTTGCCTTAACTGGCCGGAATCACACGCCACTCTTGCCTTAACTGGCCAGACTCACACGCCACTCTTGTCTTACCTGGCCGGAATCACACGCCACTTAACAAATTGGTAATTTCAAACCTTTATAATTCAAAAAGAACTTAATGAAGAAATGTTTTATTATAGTGTTTTGGAAAGCTCTCGAGATAAGCTATAAAAATATGCAATAAGATGTAGGGGATCTATTAAAAAAATAAGATTGTCTTGAAATGACTTTAACGGACATGGTCAAGATCAAAGTCAATCAAAGGTCATCATTTTACTCTTTGCTTGAAACCATACAACTTTGTTATTGGTCATTTTCTCCAAAATGCATTTTAACAGAAGATATTAGGGTCCGATACTTTTCGATGATCCTGTATATATATATATATTTATATATGTACATACATTTTCACACTCTGTTTATACGGATATGTATCGTGATGTTTTTATTATGAAAAAGTCAGAGAGCGACCCACGTGAAGTTGGCCCCCCAACATTAAAAAAAACAAACTTTTTTTATGTCAATCGTTTGCACATTGTTTGCACAGTTTGGCACACTTCGATTTTTCGTTTGCACACCGCTCAATCTAAAGTTATATTTAAAAAAAGTTTGGGGGGGCCAA
>NW_018023382.1:4947-6023 GCF_002006095.1 Pseudomyrmex gracilis | reverse complement strand
GAAGTGTGCCAAACTGTGCAAACAATGTGCAAACGATTGACATAAAAAAAGTTTTTTTTTTTTAATGTTGGGGGGCCAACTTCACGTGGGTCAGAGAGCGACAATTTGTATCGTATATATATATTATGACGTGACACTTTTCGTGTCCATCACAAGGACATAATTTCGGCCGGCACAGGAGGCAATGAGCTCACGTCTTTCATTTTTTAAAGGAGAGCTGCTCGTTAGGCCGCGTAGCGCAGGCAAATGCGCTTAATTTTGCGAAGGCGCGGAGCGCCTATGTTATACTGAGCGAATAATTGGCATACTAAAATGCATATTAATTTGGTATTGCTATTATTTTCAGCCTATTTTATATGGTGTAATTGCGTCATTATTTTACGTATTTATGCTGTGCGAGCCGCTTGGCGGTTATTCAGTTGTGTATTTCAGCGCAGAGAAAGAGAGAAAAAGAAAGAGAGAGAGAGAAAGAGAGAAAGAAAGAGAGAGAGAATGAGAGAGAGAAAGAGAGAGAAAGAGAGAGAAAGAGAGAGAGAGAGAGAGAGAGCATCATTTATTGAGCGCTCCGGGATAAAATCCCTTTAAGCGCAAAATACAAATAAACTGTGAGATTGTTCATGTAACATAATAATAAATTCACAACGGAAATATAAAATATATACAAAAAGAAAAAAAATGAAAAGAAAAATATCAAATTCAAAACAAATAAAAAGAAAAAAATAGTTATAATAACAATAAAAATTGTACTAAAAAGAGAATGTGGACAGACTAACACTAGTGACAAAAGTGTAGTCAAACGTGAGGTAAATTTATGACAATTAATTAATGAGAGCGGCAACCATCCAGTAAATAGGCAAACATCGAACACTTGAATAAGCTAAGAGATTGAGTGACGCGCAAATGTGGAGGAATTTTATTCCACGTGGCAATAGCAGAGCATGCAAAGGAGCGTCCGTAGATTTCAGTTCGGCACATAGGCTGAATGGGCGTGTTCCGTTTGACCACAGTACGATTCGACACCGATCGATTCGACACCAAATTATTGGACACAGATTTATTCGACACCGTACGATTCG
>NW_018023382.1:0-3107 GCF_002006095.1 Pseudomyrmex gracilis | reverse complement strand
GGAGCGACGATAGAGACGGACAACGGCACAGGGACGTAGAAACGTCACAGGTACAAGGCGCTCGGCGAGGATGTCGGCGACGGAATAGAACAACGGGAGATGCTAGCACTCCGACTCCACAAAAACCAGAGCGGAGCTCCATTTGGAGTTCTTGGCCGCGTGATGCAAGGAGATGAGCCGAAGTAAGCTTATCTACGTGAAAATTGACGCAGAATGGGCCGGTTACGGCCAACAAAGGGCTCGAGCCAATGTGTTGCCGAGACGCACGTGGCCGCTGTCAATCACAGCGCCGCAAGAGTAAGAATACGATTGGCTCGTCACCTGGGGCGGCGAACAACGCGAGACATCGAGAGTAATTGCCGCAAGAATCAGCTTTATTGTTGTGCGTGCCGTGACAGACGTGAGCTTCTCGTCTCCCGAAAACAGTGTTAACTGTGCCAAGTGTGAGTGCCGGAAAAGAGACTCGAGGAGGAACGGAGAGAATAGGACGCAGGAAGGAACCGCACTGAGGAGAGTTGCCAAATCATGTTTGCGGATTCGAGAAAGCTGCGTGAAGAGGGTGCCGGCGAACGTGAGTGGTTGCTCGATCTCTCTCGCATATTTTCTCTTTTTGATATTATACCGTCGCGGATCGAGTCTGTACGTCTAGCGTCAGCTCGATGCCGTGCAGCATATTCGCGTTTAACCATTATGTTTGATTAATTGTACAATAAAATTGATAATATTGGTAGTTGCCGTAAGACTTGTTTTCGCTGCTCTTTCGTCGTACCACGGGCTCAACAATTTGGGCGTAATCCCGCTCGTCAGTCGTGCGTGTGATGTTTTCATTTTTTTTGTATTTTGTATCTCGTATCATTGTGCTACGTCTACACGTTATTATTCTCACGGAACGTGTAATTTATAACTACGGAATACATCTCTTTGCATTTTTCGACATATTGAGAATTGCAAGTGCGAATCGTCCCGAGATTTTTAGCCGTCGGGCCGCGATATAGCGTTGCGTCTATTATCTTATTTGCGCTAAGCGGCAAGCGCGCCGACCGCGCGCTTTGTCTAGCGTTTTGCATACGACAGCGTATTCCTCCGCCTAGATAAGACCCTGCGGCCATTCTTGCGCGATAAAATATATTAAACTCCTGATACGCGAGCGGAAATAAGGGGGAAGAACTCATTTCTCTGAATTTATTGCCGACCGTAAGCATGCAACATATGTAAAATTTTTACGTCTCCCTGATTGTATTATTCTTTATGTTTTTTCTTTTCTTATTTATGTTTTACGCTGATTAATTCTTTGGTACTGCCAAAATTCTTTCTGGCCGGTGACCGTCCAAAATCATATACAACCACTGTTATTAAAATATATTGCTAATACTACTACATGATCAAGTTTCTCTGCCATTATTTAAAAACACTGCCTCTTGAGCTCATGCCTTTCCGTATTTCTTATTAAATTGAGCTACTAAAGTATGCTGCCGTTGTGACCGGACGGTTAAGCCGTTTAACTGACTTTTACGGTCGCCACCTGCTTTCACCACTAAGCAGAAAGGATACAGCCTTTTTGGTCTGTTTCAGGAACGGACTCACCAGATAGACGAACATCCAAATCTGCCTTTGCCTTTGGATCCCCTTCAATTCTGGACCCTGGACGACTGGATTGGACAATGGACCACTGGTACGTCCCAGATTTTGACCAAGTTCAAGTCCTGAGAATGAATCACACACTGAGTTTATGGTTATACTGTTTATAAACTGTTTATTAACACTTGTTAAAAAGAAATAACAATTTTCTTGTGTTACAGGATATATAAATATACAACGCGTTACTAACAACCGGTTCTCCCGGTGTCGCGATATACATCACTTTTAGCGAGACGATGTTTCTACGTCCGACTACTTCGGAACGATTGTACAACACTATACGTTATATTGAGCAGGACTCGTTGTTACAACGCTATGCTCTCTTGAGCGCTCGATTCCAACTTGCGAATGACTGAGCAAGATACGTGATTACGGCGTCTTACTAGTTTGGGCGCCCGTATCAGACTGCCGTGAGGAGCGCGCGGCTTTAGGAAGAAACCTCGCCTTCCCCACCCCTTGGTGTTCGCGCACGCGCAGCCCGCTTTAAGAACAAACCTACCGAATTATTGATGAAACTTTACTGAACTATCCTTTGATCCAAACCATGTCTACTGACAAAGTTTTATCCATAATTGACAACTTTTCACAAAGTTAACACAATTTTGAAAATTTCAATTATTGAAATTTCCCATCAGCCAAGTCTCATCAACACTCGAGAAGTTTATTCCCAAAGTTTCGCCAACAATTCACAACTCCTTTCTTTGTTTCAGACTGAGTCATCGATGAATAAGGATCCCAAATAAGTAAGTACCAAAACTTACTAACGCATCAATTATTGAAAATACTTAGTGTGGAGCCTTTTCCATCAAAGCTCTTTCCATCCTCGAAATATCACTCATAATTCTAATCTCGTTTTTGTTTTATAGGTGTTACCAATTCCCTCAGAGCCTACCAGACCCAAAACAGGTACGAAGCGTCAATTATTTGTTAAACTTGCAGTATCGTCTCTACAAAAGATGCTTTTTACGCACGCCAAGTAGTAACAATAATTCAACTTTCCGTGAGGGTTAGGCTCGACGACGCTGTCAGGGTTAGGACCCTAAACCTTTTGAATTATTGATGAAACTCGCTCAAACGCCTAATCTAAAGAAAAACAGTACGTACGCGCAGTCTCAGCAATAATTCAACTTTTAGTGACGGTTAGGCTCGACGGCGACTGTCAGGGTTAGGAGCCTAACTTTCAATTATTGATAAAACCTGCCTGGACGTTTAATCTAAAAAAGAGTAATACGTACGCAAAGTCTCGACAATAATTGAACTTTTCGTGATGGTTAGGCCTGATGATGACTGTCAGGGTTAGGACCCTAAAACGTATTAAATTATAAAATTCGCTCGCAATATTAACAATAAGTAAGTAAGAATAGAAAAATATAACAAGGTCTGTTTTCGAGCTTTTAAAGGATCTTAAAGTTTATTTAAAAAGCATATAAAACGCAGTAAAACGCAAATGAATAACAAATAAAATTAAG
>NW_018023381.1:7134-12652 GCF_002006095.1 Pseudomyrmex gracilis | reverse complement strand
TGTCGATCCAATTCAAACAAATCGAATTCTTTGATAAATACGTTGTACGTAAAAGCAATCTAGAATAATTAAAATATATAATTCCGAAACAGAAGTTAACTAAAAACCTCATTGTTATATTAAGCAAGGCACACACAGTCTGCAAAAGGAAATAAATTAAGAAATTAATAAAATGCAGAGTCACTAAACTTTAGCAATATAACCTTACATGCATATAACCACAAAATAGTTGAGCATTAAAGATTAAGTTTACTTATTTATTTTATCTTTGCATTCTCTCTTACATTTATGCCTTGCTTTATTGTAATGTCTATAGTTGTTTTATCAACAATACTTTAATGAAATAAATAAAAAATACCTCAAAAAAGAGCAGCACATCCAGTATGTACAAACAGCACACNACAGCATATTCACAATCAGTACAGCGAGTCAACGTGATTAGGCGAAATCCCTTTCCACGCATGCGCAGTGATAGCGATGCATTGAACACAACACTGCGGTACCGAAATTATTGAAATAAATATAATGCAATCATATATAATGTACATTTCTATATCGGATAAATAAATTCATTTTTCAAAAGTTAATAATTTTTGCGTTTTCTGAGCGAGACTATAAGAAATTATCCGTAGTGTTTTGCAATATCTCTGCAAGATTTTTACAATCTTTTACTATCTTACGCCGAAATATGTATTATACATTACAATGCCTGTTACTTATAACGTTGCAGAAATATTACCGTGCAATCTGCAATATTGCAACATTCCTGCAATGTAACTGCAAGTTTCTGTGCTGTATGGGAAAGCTCACAGTCAGATATTTGATCGAATACAAAAAGATTATGAATTGACGCAAGTGCATGAGTTTGTTTTTATGTCTTGGATATCTTTATATAGTTTCAAAGTTTATTTATTACAATTTAAAGTATCTTGCATAAAGAAATTTAAACAAATTGTTGGTTTTATATAAAAATTAGTAAACATTTTTCTTTTGTCCAGTTAATATTGTTATTTTATTTTATTATATATATTGCAATTTACTTTTATATAATAATAATAGCTTTCTTCCTTTAAATTTTAATTTATTTTTGTTTGTCTTATGCTCTTAAAGATGTATAAATAAAGAGAAGACAAGTAATGGATTTTAAACAAGATACAAAAACGCGTCGAACTTGATAAAAACGTTACTATTGCCTCACGTATTTATGTTTTTTTTTATATATCTTTTTGTTTGTATACATTTCGTAAATATACGTGACACAATATATTTATACATATATGTATATATAGGTATACATGTTTGTTAATAACTATTCAAAAGTATTTCTGATAATATGCTAGAATTAAATATACTACAAAAAAAACATTGCTACAACATTTCGGCGAAATATTGATATTATATGTCTCTAAAACATCTTTGCAATATTATATTGCAACTTGCAATGTTGCAACGTTTCTGCAATATTACTGGAAGCTTTGGTGCTGTGTGGGATCATACAATAAAATATATATTAAAATATACAAAAATTGATAAACAAATACTAATGATATCAAAAGAAAGTAAAATATTAATATAAATGTCGATAGCAGCAACAATTGAATTATACTTTATGCAAAGTATAATTCAATCGTCATTGCAGTCAAATTAATATTAAATACATTTAAACAAATACAATCAAATAAAAAAATATTGTAAAAAATAAATAAAATTAATAAGCTAACATAATTAGACAAAAAATTACTACAGCAGAAACAACTATAAATCAATTTAACATAAGACTACAAAAACCACAATATTTAAAAAACTCGTTTAAAAAACATGTTTTTCTCAACACAATGTCAAATAACAAGTTACATGAGAGTCAAACTAATACAGTTACAACAAACATTAATGTTTGATATTATATTACTCTGATAAAAATAAAGAATTAGTATTTTATTGTCAGACATAATATTAATAGAATTTTCTTGTACTCTTCTATAAAGTATTTTACAAACTGTTTTCTTTAAAACACTTAGTACCAAAACTTTTTGTCTTACTATGTCCAGTACTCATTAAATGTTTAGTGATTATCGTATTTTTTTGATTACATAAGTAAGGTAAATGTTCCAATTTCTACTCATTTAAGCACTTAATGATCATAAAAGAAGAAATAAAAACTTAATTTAGTATAAATTTTTAAAATAATTGATGATGCTTTAGTATTATTACATCACTATTAATCAAAGTAATATAACAAAGATATTTGAAAAACGTTTAGATGTTCTTGTTTTTCGTCACGATGTACATATTCTTACTTATTATTTGTACCGATTTCTGCTTACAACGTACGGTTTTCTACTTACAATTTGTACTTATTTTTGCTTAAATAAATTATAGCTATACTAATTTGGTTAAGATAAGTTAGATTTGTTTATTCAGATTTTCAGATTTTATTTTTTTCAGATTTTTGTGAAGATATATTTATTGTTAACAAAAATAGAGATTAATACATATATTAAATTTCGAAATTTTGGTCAAACGATATAAGAACATGTATAACAAAGTTAATAAAGTAAATAAAGAAAAATTAGGGGGGTATCGGGGTCCTTCACATATGTAATGCAAAATTGGCATTGTATGTGATTTTTAGAATTGAAATTTCAATTCGAAAAACTCACGTGAATAATTTACGTGAAAGCGTATTGAAAAATGTATTCTTACATTTATACACACATTTATCCGCACAACATCCTGCGAACGGCTCTTTACGACCATTCATTTATTAGTTTAGATAGATCAGAGCCCGAGATGATTCTTATTATTAATTGCAAATAAAGAAAAGTTTCTGACTTTTAAAATTTTTTTGTTGCATATGCTGCTTTTGTTTAAATTCCAAATTATACAAAAACTCGCAATAAAGATTTGAATAATTTACAAATATTTTTATATTTTTTTCAATTAATTAGATAAACGAACTATTTATGATATCACAGAAAGCAAAGTGAATAGAAATCGGGACATGAGTAGAAATTAGGACATTTACCTTATATGTATGTTGATCAAACGAAAAAGAAAGTAAAAACCAGATTTATGGAGTATAAAAAATTGAAAAATATATTATCAATAGACATAGGATGGAAACTAAAGATAAAGTTTATTAATAAGGCACAAAATTTTAGATATCGTGTTTTTTAGCAAAAGATTGGTTCTTGAAATGCTTTATATAATATTATAAGAAAATTGTATTTGTTATATATGATAGTGAAAATCATATAACTAAAATATAGCTAAAATCATATTACTTTTTATCAATATAACGTCAAACATTAACTGATTTTTTTAACTACCTGGATTTCATTTGCATGTATCTTGTTATTTGAGATTGGATTGAAACAAATATTATTAATAAGAAATTTCTGTTGGAAGAATGGCAGTATTCTTTATGCTAGAAAGTTGATTTCATTATTCCTAATGATTTATTAATTCTTTGACTAAATATGATTATTTATTTAATTCTTGATTTTATGTTTTAATCCTTCAGTGCTAGATATGGGTTTCCGAGATTCATCCAAAAGTTTTAAATCCGTGTTTGTACTACGTATTAGTTTAGCGTGACATATAAAGGCCAAAAAAAAAATTTTCTGACCTTAGAATAGTAGAGATCGTTGACAGCGTCATTCGTTTAATAGCTTTGCGAAGTTTAACTTTTGAAGTGCAAAAAGGGTCTGAAAAATCCAAGTCTGGACAAGACGTTGGAATTTCGAAAAATAAGTAAATTTTTTTTCAGTTTGAGCACTTCTAATATATTAAAAAATTGTTTGTTTTTTTCCATAATTTTATCAAACTACATATGTACATTTATAGCAATTTATTAAATCATAGCGCGCAGGATCGTTTCCAACGTTTCTTTGATATTACTAGAGATTTTTTCTATGTTTTTCTATATTTGTTTGTTTTATCAACGCAGAATTGTTTAAATTTTGTATGTAAAAAAAGAATATGTTCAAATACTGATTTATTGTTAAAATATTGCATATCAAAGTTGGGTTCTAGAAAAATGCATTCTTCAAATAACATCCCAAAAGACCTATTGTGGAAATGTTTTTAAGTTTACAATTTTTAGAAGACACTTTTGTCCCTGAAAGTACAAACAATTTGCTACAAAAGTGCGCTGGAATTTTGTAAAAATTTTAATTACAAAAATGTTATGAAGTTTTAAACAAAAAAACTTTTATTCAAAAAACTTTGTCGGTTCTTTAAATGCTTATATATTCAAAACTACTGAAGATTTTTTCAAGTTTGTTTTTTTTTAATCGACGAAGAATTGTTCAAACTATTGATTCAAGAAAAAAATTGAAGAAATATTGCTTTTTTGCGGAGATATTCGATATCTCGCTCTTAAGGTCTCGTGGGCCTCAAAGACCCAGTTTGGATAAATTGTAGATCAGTTTATGTCTGGCACTGAAGGGTTAATTATATTTGTTAACTATATTTGTTTTATATTATATTAATGTTTGACTTCATTTTTATTTTTGGCTTAGATGATTGAATTTGCACAAAGTGCTATCAACTTTATAATTAATGTTTTTTAACTTCTTTTGATAAGATATATTGTATTTCATTGTTTATTTGATAATTTTTGTATATTTTGATACATCGAAAATTATGTCCGTGTACGGCATATTACGCTCGGTTATTTGTAAGAAAAATTGCAGATATACCATGTTCTATCTTTTTTCCTCAGTCAAGTTGCGCGTCCGTTGCATTAACGTAATCGTATTACGTTAAATGTTTTTTCAAAATTTACAGTTTTGTAAATAGTAAATATTGTTACCTCGCGTGAGGTCGAGGATGCTGCGTGGGAGAGACGCCGAGGAGAATTATTATTATCTTATAACATTTATTAAGTTTTCAATAAATTCGTTTATTTCGTATTCTGCTTTTGTTACACTTCCACTCACTCGCGATAGTCCTTACGAGCGATGCTCTGATGGGCAGAGCCTCCGGCCGCGACACTACTCTAGACGATTCTACCGTTTCCGCCCGGACACCGGCTTATATCCTCGAGTCAATCACTCTGTGATTGGCCGAGGAAAACCAGGCGACATCCGGCCTTCGAAAAGTGCAATGCAAACCAAGGTCTGTAGAATAGAGAGGTTGTCTGGTAACTCTCAACCAATCAGAAAACATGGCGGGAGTGACGTCACTCAGCGTGCCCGTTTAAATTAATACGAGTTACATTGTTCTAATAGTACATGAAATATTCAACTTTTATGATGTGAGAAACAATTAAACACTTATTGCTAACTACGAGTTAACTTGTAATCGGTTATTTGTTAGTAAAAGCCTACTAGTAATTATCTTCTACTTAAGAATGGTTTTTTTTTGTTCCTTTTCTTTATCGTATTTTGTTAGTCTCTTCGTGCAATAAAAAGGAACCCATTGAACGTCTGTGGAAAGTTCATATGATTATGCATGAAATAAAACAAATTGAACTACGAATCTTCAATATAAAACTAAAACAGCAGATAAGTTT
>NW_018023381.1:0-6614 GCF_002006095.1 Pseudomyrmex gracilis | reverse complement strand
GTTCTTTGTTTTTCTTTGTTTTCTTTGAATTTTGTTTGCAAATAGCAACACTGCAGACAGTTCCTCCTGGCATCTAAATAAATCATTATACTTATAAAATTTAACTATTGCAACAAATGCTTACTTAATTTTTTCTTATACAACTGATTTACATTCATGGAATACATTGCACTAAGCTATCAAAAATAGACTTTATACATATTTACAATTCTAAAGTTTTACAAAAACAAGTAGAATTCTTATCTCAGATATTAAACTCTATATCGCTATCAAACTATTACCCAAAGCACTATTAAACAAAGCATTGATAATTGACGTATCACTAGCTTCATAGGTACACATCACGATCACACGAAATGCACATGGTGTTGGTTGGCACGCTGAGTGACGTAGCAATATGGCTGCCCCTCCCCCAATTCTTTGGTTGCCATTGGTTACCAGACAACCTCTCTATTCTACAGACCTTGAATGCAAACCATTGCATCTTTTCGGCTGCACGTGCGACCTTCGACCGGTGCGTCCTTGTGCACGCGGTCGCATATCGCCCCGCGACTGCTGACTGGACATCCGCGCCGGATTCCAGTCCCCCGCTTAAAGTAACACTAAACCCAGTAACCAAACCCCGAATTTAACCAATACCGCTTATTACACAACATTTAATACATTAACTTAATACATAACTTAATACATGACTTATAACAATATTGTTGATAGTGAAACATTATCACAGAATACATTTATATAAAGTAGTATGAATTATAAGTTGAATACGATAAAAATAAAATTTGGAGAATATTGAAAAACGTTATATATATAATATAATATAAAACAAAATTTAAATTTTTACTTTATGTATACATTTGTATTTTGTATATTGTAAATAACAGGAAAAAAACTACAAAATGTCTGAAAAAATTTTGACACAGAAATGTGAAGGTAGATTGAATTAATCTGAACCGGAAAGTCACGTATCATTTTGCAAAATTCGCAATAGTTATTGAATGATTAATTAATACATGTGATCCAATGACCTCGTGAGAAGTGATGGTCCGGACCGTGAAGGCGTATATGCTTTTCAATTGTAAAGAAAAATGGCTTACTTCATGCTATCTCCTAACAGCAAGAGGCGGAGCAAAGAAGCGAGTGGCGTGTGATACAGCTTCTTAGGATCAGCTGATTGTCACTATTGAAAATCATACTCGCCTACAGAGTCCGGTATATTGCTTCTTACGCGCTTATTAGGTAATATGTATTAATTAACCCAGATAGCCAAATGTGAAAACTCAATATAAAGCAAATCATTGTATAAATTAAGTTGCTCGCCAATTGCTGTTGTGTTGTTTTTATTTAACGCNACGAANATGTTTNTGTCAATTCAGTATCAATATGCTGAGTTTTATTATCAATCAATTGTTGTAGCCAATGTTTAGGACATGTGAGTCAGCAATATGTGAGCAATATATGAGCAATAATTTTTATTCATAAGTTGAGAAAAATAATATAAGTTTATTGCCGATGAGTTGTTGAGAACTTGCTGTTATTATATTTTGAAAACTGTTGTTGGCAAGAACATACTGAAAAGAGGATACACCCTTTTGTTACATTGCTGAAAACATATGAATAATATTTGTGGCAAGTTGCCAACAACTTGCAATCAGTTGGCTATCTGGGTAAGTACTCAATACCTATTGCAAATTTTGCAAAATGATACAAGACTTTTCTGTTCAGATTAATTTAATCTATTTTCACTTCGACTATGTCAAAATTTTCATTTTTACTAGAAAATTATCTTTCTATTTGTTTTTACTTCGCAAGTATCGTGTACCGCAAAACATTTTGCTGAGCGATGATATTTGATAATTGAGTTTAGAAGCGTGTATATTAATTTCATTATTATTATATACAAGTAGGAAATTTAAATTGAATGTGTTGTATCTTATGATTCTATTACAGGAAATACCAATCTAGAAAAATGGAGCGCCACTTCTCTTCGTCGCGCTGGTTTGTGTAAAGATCATTTTGAGGCACATTCATTTGTTAAAGGACTAGAAAAAAAAAGATTAAAACGTGACGCACTGCCAATTCCATTTCATACTTTATATACTTATGAAAACCAATCAAACTCAATAACTGATTCAAGAGTGGAAGTAACANCTTTGCAAATAACACAGCAATTAACTGAAACAGAAAAAATTGATATAGTTCCAAGTACGTCAAAAACAATATCAATGCCAAAAAAAACGGAAAGAATAAATAAAAGAGGAAAAAGTCGAGAAATAGAAAATACAGATGATTATGTAGAACCAAATCAATCAAATATGACAGAGTACAACGATGAATTAAATGAAGAATTCATCAATCATCCTTTACGGACTTATCTTCCAGGACGATTAACGTTTCATACACCATATGAACAGGAAGATATAATGGAATGGGCATACTTGGAACCAGAAATATCACAAGATATTTCTGGACAAAATCAGCTATTAAGACAGGAAAAAAGTAATGAATCAATAGAAAGTGATAAAAAAAACTGACGTAAAGAAAATAAATGAATACCGAGGAATGGCCCCAAGTTCAGTGTGGAATAACCAAATTTGAAAGTAGAGAAGGCGTAACTGAACCAAGATGCAGGATGATTTGCAAGGAGAAAATAATTATAATCTCAATTATATCCCAAACGTTTCGACTGTGTATTTAGTCATCTTCAGTGGAGACTTAGTCTTGACAGTGATCTCGAATTGTTAACGTCTCTCTCTCATTGTCAATAAGTGATGTGAATTGTTGCTAATTGCCCACTGAAGATGACTAAATACACAGTCGAAACGTTTGGGATATAATTGAGATTATAATTATTTTCTCCTTGCAAATCATCCTGCATCTTGGTTCAGTTACGCCTTCTCTACTTTCAAATAAAGAAAATAATATTAAAATACAAGAAAAGAATTAAAACTTTAAAACGTGAAAATATTCGTCTACATCTAGTGAACAATACTTTGAGATACCGTTTGCGACTTCGACACAAGACTAGAGGACCGAGAAGTAAAACAAATGTAAAAAAAGTTATGCTACAATTAATTGATAAGCAAGAATTGCAACCTTTAGCGAAAGCAATGATACATTTGCAATTACATACGCCAGGTATGCCATATACAGAAGAAGAAAAAATTATTTCCAAACTATTATTTTATTATTCAGCTATCGCGCTGCTTCATTTAAGAAAGGCAGGTTGTAATTTTCCTGGAGAATGCACTCTTAGGAGATGGCACGAAGAATATAATATAAAGCCAGGCTTTTGTGACTTTATTTTTCAAAAAGTTGAGGAAAAAATGTTAAAAATACCTGCTGACGAAAGAGTATGTGCTTTAAAATGGGACGAAATGTCTATAAAATCATACGAAGAATATTCTTCTAGCTTGGATCAAATAGAAAGACTTATTGATCTCGGATTATTAGAACGAATAAATGAAAGAGCAAAATGCATTTTTGTATTTTGCTTAGATAGTATAAATGCGCGCAATCTATGGCGTCAACCGCTAGCATATTTCCTTCCAGGGAAATGCATGACAGCGGAAAATATTGTGCTTTTGATGAAAGAATGTTTAGATAGACTGAACAAAGCAGGTGCTGATGTGCGACTTGTAACTTGTGATCAAGGTACAAGTAATCAAAGTGCTTATGTGCAATTAAATGTGCAACCTAATAAACCATTTTTTATACATAACGAAAAAAAATATTACGCATTGTTTGACTTTCCGCATTTAGTAAAACGATTAGNAAGTTTGTTGAGAACACATAGAAATTTATATTGCGATGGAAAAATAATTGCATCATATTCTGATTATGAATTGACATGGAATGTTGATAATGTCGCACAAGNAGGTTCAAATTTATTGTCACACATAACGGAAGCGCATTTGCATCCAAATACTTTTGAGGCGATGAATGTAAAAAGAGCTTTCCAATTGTTCGGTCACAGATTCGCAGCTGCAATGAAAACAGCTGGTTGTAACAAACTGTTACAATCAAATACATGGCAGCTGAGTTTACAGAACGTATGAATGAAGTAATTGATGCTTGCAATTCTTATAGTATGAAAATGAAAATGGGTGGAAAACGTCCATTATCCTCGAAAAATCCAGACATTGAAATAATATTAAGAAATTTTATTGGATGGTGTTTAAGATGGTCTGTATCATCCAAACAATTACGCCAAATTCTTTGTTTGAAAGGATTTAATATAACAATACCAGTTTTACTTGAAATATATACAGAACTGAAAGAACAATTTCAAACATTTGAACTTTGTACAGGATTATGCAATCAAGATTCAGTGGAACATTTTTTCTCTAAAATAAGACAACGCGGTGGATTTAATCTCAATCCTACAGCAAGAATGGTTCGGCTTTCTTTTAGANATATTCTGTCAACAGGATATATCAAACCAAGCGAAAAAGGAAATGTTCAGTGTCCCGAAGCCAAACCTCTGATAAATCCACCAAGCCAAATTGTTAAGACGATAGAAAATGTAATGGAAAGTCACACAACTCTACAAGAAGATATTGATCTAGATGACGAAATATTAATAAAAGATGCAGAAATTCTCGTAGAATATGATAATATTGATGATATAGAAGATTCTGAGAATGAAAATCCACTAAATGCTTACGATCTAAATGCTATTGCATTTCTTGCTGGATATGTAGCACGTCGAAGTTTTGCTAAAACAAATTGCGACAACTGTCGCGACAGTATGATGAAAACACCAATGGAGGACACAACAGAAAATGAAAAATATATTGAATTTCGTGAATATCCGGATATAGATGAAGATGCTCCTACTGTGACAAAACTGATACGACCAACTGATCATTTTGCCAAAATAATTGAAACGCAATTAATGGGTTGTTTTCAAATTCTGAAAAATATAGTAAAGAAATGCATAAATTTAACAAATAAGATTCATCCGACATGGCTAGATGCAAACAATCAATACTACAATCATCGATTGCAAGCGCTTGAATTTCTGATCAAAGTAAAACTATATTCTCGCACAAGATATAACAATCGTGCTGACAGGAAAGCTAAACCGCCTCGTGCAAAAATAAAAAAAGTTCAAAATAAATAAAAAATCTTGATTTACCATATTCGAATTATTAATACATTCTCATCAATATATACTATGGTTAAATAATAAAAACAACGCATTCTATGATTAGCGCAGTGAAAGTGAAAAATGCAATCTGCGTCTGATGCAGTGAGATAATAAAGAAATGCATTTTAAGAATGGCACACAAAAATAATTGATAAATGTATTCTACGTCTGATGCAGTGAAATAATGAAGAAATGCATTTTACGTCAAGTGCAATCAAATATTAAATAATATTTCTTTCGTTTACCACGATTAAAAGTCTTGGAACATACATAATATTAATGATAATATTAAACAATAATTAATAACCATGTATAATGCATCTTGATATGTTTTATTATTGTCAATAATATGCACTGTTTCCAAGACCGCAAATCTCGAAAAGGCATTTCACGTTGTCATACGCAACGATCGCGCAACGTAAACACATGCCTCGTGTCTCGCCATATAGCCGGCTTGGTGGGAGGAAGACAAAACATATCATGCCTGGACTCTTCCAAAAGCGCACACGGACGACGGTTCTCGTTTGTGTGCGTACCCCCACCACCTCGGTGCTTTCGGCTCTTGGGCCTCGGGCTAGGGATGGGCGATACAATTGAAAATATCGATATTTTGTATCAATACGTATCGCAAAAAAATATCGATACACTTAAAATATCAGATAGAATATATCGATATTAAAGATATCGATATTGTCAATATCTCAATATTAGGCGATTTTTGGCAATTGTTTAGTATATGTACCAAAGTGTACTGAAGTATAGGTAGTATATATACAAACTATAATTTGATACACTTTGGTACATGTATCATTTGCAACACAAGTTGACACAAAAGTCATTTTGTCTTTGTTTCTCAGTGAATATTGAACAAAAACAGAATGATTCTTATGTCAATTTATGTCGCTAACTGAAAAGCATTCACACACACACACACACACACACACACACACACACACACACACACACACACACACACACAGAGAGAGAGAGAGAGAGAGAGAGAGAAAGGAAATTACACATATATATGCACATAGTTATATCTTTTTATTTACACTGTACATTTACCGTTTACATTTTTTATAATATGAAATTATATTATAAGTATTTTATATAAAATATAGTGTTCTCTACAAAAACCAATCTTCTACAGAAANAGAATTTAAAAATAGCAACTGTTGCAAATGTTCACCTGTTAAACGGTTTCTCCTGTCGGTGATAATATTTCCANCTCGTGAAAATAATCGTTCACTTGGAACGGAGGTCGCAATTATACTTAAATATTTTAATGCTATATCTTTTAATCTGGAATGCATATTTGTTACGTCCTGGAGACTCCACGGTCCCCTTTTCATGCGGCGCGACGCGCCAACGCATAGCGAACCCCTTTTTTTTTAATAAATAGTAATAAATAACTCCAACGGGTCTCCTATCGTTTGGAAACTCAAAACTCCAGACGATA
>NW_018023380.1:7388-12528 GCF_002006095.1 Pseudomyrmex gracilis | reverse complement strand
GTATCATACTTATCACTACGCTTAACAAGCAGATTTCATTACAAGGAAATGCTGCTTGTTACTTTTTGAAATAAAACCGGGTCGATTGAGCAATGATGCGTACTTACCGCAATTGCTCAATGGCCCGAACGAAATTAGAACTAAATTTCACAACAACAGACGTATATGAAATGTACATATATGGGATGTCTAATAAAGGGTGTCCCAAAATTCACGCAAGAAGTAATTTTGATAGAAAACACAGGTTTATAATTAAAAATTGGAAATTTTTTATTGATTTATATAGTATACAGTATAGGGTTATGTATGGAATAGCAAATCGGGTAAATGGCCTCCACGACTTTGCTGGCACATACGCACTCTTTTGTTGAAATTTTCCATGATTGTTTTGCATAAATGTGGCTGAATTTCGTTGATACAGCGCTCAATTTCCTCCTTCAAGGCGTGGGTGGTCGTGGGCTTGTTGACATAAACCTTAGACTTCAAAAAACCCCAAAGAAAAAAATCCAACGGCGTTAAATTGCATGATCTGGGCGGCCAATTCTGATCACCAAAACGGGAAATTACACGACCAGGAAATGACTCATGCAGTAATTGAATTGTTTCTCGGGATGTATGGCATGTGGCACCGTCTTGTTGAAACCACATGCCGTCCACATCCATATCTTGCAATTTTGGCACAAAAAACTGGATTATCATGTCGCGATAGCGAGCACCATTAACCGTTATTGTCTGACCAGCTGCATTTTCGAAGAAGAATGGTCCGATGATGCCTCCAACCCAAAATCCGCACCAAACAGTGACACGTTGTGGATGCATTTGTTTCTCAACAATCACTTGTGGATTTTCTGAACCCCAAATGCGACAATTTTGTCGATTAACAAAGCCATCAAGATGAAAATGAGCCTCATCGCTGAAGATGATTTTGTTCGAAAAATCAGCATCCACTTTTTGTTGTTCCATAATCCATTCAACGAACTCTCTTCGCTGTGCGTGGTCAGTAGGCTTCAGTTCTTAAGTCAATTGAACTTTGTAAGCATAAAGATGCAAATCTTTCGTGAGAATACGCTGTAGAGAGCTTCTCGAAATGTCCAATTCTTGACCACGGCGCCGAATTGATGTTCCTGGACTCTCAGCAACACTCTCTCGAACTGCTTCAATGTTTTGTGTTGAACGACTTGTTGAAGGACGGCCAGACTGTTTAAGATCACTATAATTGATCCAGTCTCTCTAAATTTTTTAATTAGTCTCTTTACAGTTGATGAAGTTAAATCACTATTCCGACCATATTTTGTACAAAAATTACGAACTGTTGCTGCCAATCTTTCATTATTTACAAAATATTGCTCAACAATAAAAATGCGTTGTTCTTTTGTGTAGCGCTCCATTTTTAATAACCCTGAACTGTCAGCTGTCGCGCTGTATTTTTTTTTTGGTTGGCAACACTTTACCGCACAAATGGCGCAAAATTCAAATCTTGCGTGAATTTTGGGACACCCTTACATATTCACGGCAGATATCTTCCATGTACTTTTTTTACCAATGGACACGTTTGTATATACGTAGAATGTTCATCAAATATACACAAGCATAATGTGCACGTACACAATGCATATACAGCGCGTTGCATTTGCACATACCTGTGATATTCATAATACGTCGTTTGCGTATCACTGTATGTACGTAAAATATGTTATATCCACTGATGTATATGCAATGTATATACAGTGGATATCAAATTGTTAACTAGGTATTCATTTTTTTAATTCCCATTTGTACATTTTTTTCAGCATGTTCCGCGGTATGTAACATTATACAGTGCGCGTAAAGTTGCAGAGTTGCAGCTTTTAAGCGAGAACGTGCACAATTGCAGTGTTTATGTGTTAGCGCGAAGTAACAAACCCGTACTATTCAGTTTGTATATTCCTATTTTATTAACATCGTCTCTGTATATAAATCTATGGAATAAAATACAGCAACTCTGTATTGTTGCATTGCACATATGTCTTTCGGCATGTGCCGCGATATGTAACACTATACGCAGCTAAAGGTGCAGTTTTTTGTAGCGAGAAAGTACACAGTTGCGGTGTTTTAATTTTTTTTAGCGCAAAGTAACAAAGCCTATTTTACTATTCATTTTTTTATATTTCTATTTTATTAAAATTGTTTTTATGTAACAATATACGCGCGTAAAGTTGCAGAGTTTTAGCAAAAGTGTGAAAAGTTTCTTCATGAAAAATATTATTTACATGCATCATATATTTCCATAAAAAGAAATTTCCTAATTTTGTGTATTTATTTGTTATGTGTAGTATATTTAGTTTTGTCTTTGAATGTGTTCTTGTGATCGTATGTAGTATATAGTTATAAGGACAGTCGGAAATCGGGGATGGGATCAAAGGTTGCACAGTAAACATTTACAGGTGTAGTATAAAAGAGTATTTATTTGTTTTGATCATATAAAAAACTTGATAGAAATCTAACAAAAAACAAAAGAAATACAATATAAAAACTATAAACATATAAAACAAAAAGTACAAAATTAAACGTAATAAAAGAGATGTGTGTGTGTGTATCTCCTGGTAAAGAGGACATCCCTGTAACAAGACACATATATAATTAATTATGCAATACACAATAGTATACTTTTTATTTGACTAATATAATGAGTACTTTTTACCTATTGTGGTTCCGGAGATGGAGGAGGAGTGTTGTTGGACATGTGAATCTCCCCAAGTGCAATGTTTAGTTGTTCTTGAATCCCCTCTACATGTTGTACCTCTATTTGGAGATTTCGCGTGATATCCCCGAAGATATTGTTGACTATAGTTCTGAAACAGAACAATATAATGTATACTTTCTAAAACTAGTTAACCGTACGTGATAGTTGTATAAAGAGTTAAAAATATTATTGATGTACTTACAAGTTGTGGGGAAGATGACTGCCAGTCCACTCAAATTCCCGGACCCTTCATCTTGCCGTACAATCTCCTTCATTGTGTGTTGCAATCGACGAATCTTTATCATTAGCGTATCCACCGTGTTAGCTAGGATACATGCCGCCGGTGCCACTAATTCGCCGATCTCGTTGCACTCTCGTACGATGTCCATGGTTTAGATGAGACGGAGTAGCAGTTATTAAGCAGCTCATCTTTTTATACCTTATTTTTTAAATGTATTTAGAATCTGTGTGTCTTTTTTCGCGTCCTGAAGGATGATAAACTTTTATCAGACTGCTACGTTTGTACATAATCTATCTGTTTCTCTCCAGCTCTGCGATTATTTTATACCGAAGTGCGCATGACATTAAAAAGTACAACCATGTCGCAACAAGACGCTGTTCGTCGAATCATGTTGCATATACACGTGCCAAAAAATGCGCAAATGCACACGTGTTCTTCTCAATAACAAAATGGTTTATCTGCTTCATTGCAGCTATATGAAAGTTTATACCACCATGGCCAAAACTGACATATCGTGTAACACTAAAAAATACAAATCATGTTTAACTATAAACAAACCATGTTTAACCATAATCGAACTATGAACGAACCATGTTTAACCATAATCGAACCATGTTATCATAATCAAACCACAAAATAAACCACAGACAAATCATGTGTAACTATAAGCAAACCATAAACAAACCATGTTTAATCATAATTGAACCAAGTTTAACCATAATTGAACCATAAACAAACCATGTTTAACCATAATAGAACCATAAACGAACCTTGTGCAACCATAAACGAACCATATTTAACCATAATTGAACCATAAACGAACTATGTTTAACTAGAATCGAGCCATTATCAACTATGAAATCACGTTAAACCGCGATTACTACCGTTAATCTATATAAATATGCTATGGACCAAGGTAGTGAATGTACAACTAAAATTGTTGCATATAACATTTTATTGTTGTTTAGACCACCAAGTAAATATTTTAAATACATTTTGTAATGCGCAGTGTTTCACATGATTTTTACATCGTAGACAATTTGATACATTCATGTTTTTTAAAGAAGCAATATCGTCGTAATCGGCACCCAATGTTTTAATAATTAATCCATGTCGTACGTCACTATCAAGAATATCAGCTAACCAGTTACATTTTTCGGGACCTTTAACATAGACGAGTGAAGACGCGTCGTCATCATTTTCTGCGGTGNCGCAAATAGCTGTTGTAATCAAATTCTTTGCTCTGCGGTATGCAACACTTCCATCCTCCCAAAACAGACCATGATGATGCATCATCAGCCAAAAAGCTGCTGACCTGTCTGATCTTGCGAGTAGATTCCACGGGAAGAGGCTTTCAAAAATGTAATGCGAGAGACCAGTACCATTTCGCAATACCGCTATTTCTTTGACAAAAAATCTTTTCCCGACTATAAATCCTTGCAGGTCCACAAACATCGGTACAATCATGTTGAAGTAATCGTGTGACCAACAAAAGACAAATGCTATCTATCGTAAAATACTGTCGCTCTTAAACGATTTTCAGATTATAGAGGGGAGAAGCGCTGATGTTGCAAGTTATGGAATTTTGCGTTTTACGTTGGTTAACGGAGTGTATTCAACCATACGATCGTGCAAAATGAGGCAGTAGGCTGTAGTATTTGCCGGTATATTTTCTTTGCAATCGAATTCAATCCGCACATCGACGGTTGCACTTTTTACAGCCTCGTTTTGACGTGAGCAATCAATGACCACTAAAGGACCACATTGCAGAAAATTGTAAATCGTGAGAAATGGTACGACAACACCACATCCGTAGTACGTTTTACGGAAATTTGTGTACATATCGTACAGAACGGCATATTCGTTTCTATCAAAATTTAAATGCAAGTCGTCATAAGAATAGAATTCAGAGTTGAGATAAAGTTTTACGTTGGTCACCTGACAGTGATCGAATCGCGTGACATCTGCTGACATTTCGTTTCTTCGAGCAGTCTGTAGCGCAAATATGACGTATCTCGGTTTCTCAAGTTGTGTCGCCTTTTTTACGACCCACAAATGTTTAGTGCTTTGTAATACTGGAAACTCATAGAGATCCCATGAACGGAAACTCATGGTCAAATACCGCCCGCTTTCCAGAGTTTGTAGTAGCGAGAGCTTCGTGACATCGTTCAACACTA
>NW_018023380.1:4694-6658 GCF_002006095.1 Pseudomyrmex gracilis | reverse complement strand
GAACTTTCCGGACAAACTGTGTATGTCGCCATTGCACTTTGAATAATTCAATGTTTTCATTCAATGCCTCACGATCTACCTGCGAAACTGCTGTTATGCAGTTTTTGTCGTTGCGCGATCGTATTAAAATTAGTTCATGACGTGCATTGATAACCGTACGTTTGTAGTTCTCACAAAATCCTAATAACATGCTGAGTGGTACGCAGAAACTAAAGTAACTATCTACGTCCACATGTTGTTTAATATCTCAACCAGCATTCTTCATAGCCATGCTTTTATCATGTGTTAGCGATATATAGTTTTTAATCGTGCTAGTTATTCCAACGTTTCTATTTCGATCAATCTCCATACCATTGAGTTCGTAGCGAATCTCATCGAACATAAAAGCTACACAATTATTACCCAGATATACTTCTTCTTTATCTTTTGTCGTTAACGTTATTTTTCCTTCGACGTAAAGAAACCTTTGACACGATAAAGTGTACAAGTCTTGCTGTTGTATAGGTATGCGTATCTCATCACTGTGTTCAAATGTTGTTTTCACATACGGATTGTACGTGTGAGTTTCAATCTTGACGATGCGATCATCAAAGATTGGCTCGCCCCTAACATTTAAAATGTCGCACATATTTTCAGACTTTTCGTACAATAAATCCCTACGATTGTAAAAATTTAACGTTTATCGAACTAGCTTCTTCCGATTACTGTATGTTGTAGTAGTAGTAGCAGGTGTTTGTAATGAAAACCTTGTATCTCGTGTCACTTGATCCGCCTCGGTCAACACGAGCATGCCGTGTATTATAGTCGTCGGCGTCGCACGTGTAACCTGACAGTTATTTCTTCTCTCCGAAAATCAAGCAATTGTCCGTTCTGATCCAATAATAACTGATCCACAATGCGTATCGTCAGATCCGTAATGCTCTGCACAATGATCGGAAGGTAAATGATCTGTGCCGGTGTTTCCGAGATCTTATATCCAGGCGGCACGTTCGGTGAGAACTCATGTATTGTATGCACACACCGGTTGTTGTTGTACGCACCCGCGGTCACGTTGCATTCTATGCGAATAATGTTTACGTTGATAATATTAATCGGCACGTCTGATACGTACCATTGTAGCGGCTCTAAAAAACGAGTTGATGAAAAACCTAACAGTGATCCAATGTTGTCGGGTTTGGTAAAATTTATTTGATAAGCGCTGTTTATTTCACTTTTCATTGTGTTGGTGTTTGCGCGTAATATTAGTGGAGGGATGTTCTCATCTCTATCATTGCTTTTGGCATGACGTTGCACTATTGCGTGTTGCAGATAATTGTTAATATCCTGTAATTCGTACGACCCTTCAGGAATTATAATCTGCTTGTTATCTGTATTATAATAAAACTTATTGTTCGATGAACTTACGTTCGGTATCGTATGATATGTTTCACAATCTGTTAGTCCAAGCTCGTAGTTACCGTCACTTAAATCAAAGGCGGGAAAGTAGCTGACTGCAAATGTGCTACTTTTGCCGGTAAGTGTGAACGTCAGTGACATGTTGTCGAATGCGTAATAAAGTCTGATAGTGTACTATGTAAATGAATATTGCTCATCGACCACTTGAAGAAACCCTAAACACAATTGGCCACAATTGCTTTGATTGTAACGCTGATAAAATGTACGGTTATATTCTATTTTGTCTACGGCATGTTCTAGATAACGCACCATTTTTTTTTGGTGGTTGATGATTGCCGAAACTATCAAAATATATGACATGTTTTCCTCTTTTCGCATACGCTACTCAGTGAGTACCCGGTCTATTTGTATCATCTAAATTGACAATACCACTCTCATTACGACGTAGTACGTCCGGTAAAGTATTACGCATGAAAACACCTCTAAAGAAAAGTATGCGCATGCGCTTAGCTAGTTGTTCTAACTGCATATTTGTTGTTACACCTGTAGGTAATTTTAATGTCTTTTCA
>NW_018023380.1:0-2824 GCF_002006095.1 Pseudomyrmex gracilis | reverse complement strand
GGATATATTGAGTGAATATATTATTTATGGCCTTACAAACAATGGAGCTAAACAAATTTTGTAAATCTTTTCATTGTAGCAATAAAACATATTTAGAAAAACATATATAATTTGTCCGGATTTTGGCGCCGCACCCTGTATACGTGGTATTGTGTGCGGTCCTTCGAACTGCGGCAAGACAAATGTAGTGTTAAGCTTGCTTGAAAGTCCACACAGTGTACGTTCTGAAAACGTGTACGTGTATTCCAAGTCGTTGCAACAACCAAAGTATCAATATTCGGAGAATGTACTTTCATCAGTAGACGAAATCGGTTATTTTACCTTTTCTAATAATAGCGATGTGATTCCACCGAGTGCAGCACTTCCGAATTCTATTTCTATTTTTGATGATGTGGCATGTGACAAGCAGGATACGATACGAGAATACTTTGCAATGGGTCGTCACTCAAGTGTCGACTGTTTTTATCTTTGTCAGACGTACGCGAAGATACCAAAGCATCTTATACGTGACAACGCAAATCTGATACTTCTGTTTAAACAAGATGGTACCAATCTTAACCATGTGTACAACAATCATGTAAACACGGATATGTCGTATGAGAAGTTTTGTACATTATGTCGCAAATGGTGGCAAAACAAATATGGATTTTTAGTGATCGACAAGGATAGTCCTTTGAACAGAGGTCGCTATAGAAAAGGATTTAACGAGTTCGCGATACCAGCGAGTGGTTAATCGTTGTTGAGACATCAACCAACTATTGTCTCTCCTACAGTGCGAGCAACATGACTGACGAAAGCAGTGAAATTATAGATCGCGAAAGTAGCAAAAGAGATTGCAAAAACAAGTCAATCCATTCGTCAACAATATCGCGCTCGAAAAATTGGTAAATTAGAAGAAGAAATTGCATTAGAAAGACAGTTCAAACCTATTATCGAACCTCTAAAACAGATTGCTAAAAATACGAAAACTAAGCAAAAGACGTCGGACACAGTGTTTCTCGAAGACACGTCACACGAGACAAAGCGTAAACGAACAAACATTGAACAAAACACTGTCCCCTACTTTACGCAATTCAAAGCGCACACAATATAACACTGCAATGGCGACTTCTACTCCGACGAAAGAACGACAATTGACATGGGATTCTCCATCAATTGACACTATCGTCGCTACTGATGCTACTACCAACAAATTGTTTGAGTCACCTCTTCAACGTCAAATGCAAACGTTGGAGGGTCTTGAAATGTTTCAAAATCATTTTGGTCCGTTGGCGCAACAATATATGAAAGCTATCCTGAGTGGTAAGAAAGAAAACTACATAAACTACGTATAAGGTGTGTATTTCGACAACAATGGAATGATGCTCGGTGATAAGCGTTTTGACGTGGATGAACAGGATAATATAATTGTAGATGGTATACAATTCAAAGCAACACAAGGATTGTACAAATAAATTTTTATGAAATGTCCAAAGAACGAGTTATATACCGAGGAAGATAAGCAACGATACAAAAAGATACTGGAAATACCACATGCTCATAGAAAACATCACAACAGGCTCGGTGCAATACTGGGTAACAAGGAATACAAATACAGATACATAATTGCACCTTTAATATCCAGTGTGCGTACTAAGCAGGGGAAAAGTATACCGCGTAATATGACGCTAAGCGATCGTAAGATCGAGTACGCGCACTGAGACGATCCCAATGAACCCGTCGACCGTCTGCGGTTGCTAGACGCATCCCGTCAGGCGGGCAATAATTCTCACAACAACGAAATCCTGTCGATCATCGAGGAACTCCGCGAAGCGGGATTTATTATAAATTAAATAGCGCGTCGGCGTTAGAGTCAGTCGTGTGCGCGTCATCATGTCAATCAACAAATTTGGAATATCGCTTGGAACACATGGAGCGTCGATGTATTATTATTATGAGAGAGAAGCAATACTGCAAAATTACGTGCGTATTAACGCTCTCTGCTTTGTCGGTTCCGGCTACGATACAAGGTCGCGTAAGATACTGCATGTAGCGCAACCTGATACTGACACTGACGCCGCCAACAAACGATATGTAGATATGTGTGTCACGAGTGTGAATGAATGGCAAGAGACACGTGAGAGAAAAATTATCGCTTTGCAACAAGATGTGCAAGCGTTGCGCGACGCTATAAAACACATGCAGCGTACACTTCAATATCTATCAAACCAAAATAAAACGTCTGACACAGTAGACATATAGTAAGACATCTATGGCAACGAATTGTGTTACACTCGAAAAACAACGTCTCGTAGAAGAATTGCATGCTCCGGCAAGAAGAAATTTTCCCCGTAGACGCGTTATCGTACGCGGGTACAATGATCTCTGGCAAGCGGATGTGGTAGAGATGCGTCCGTATTCGCGCTTCAACAGAAGCTACCACTACATACTTACGGTTATCGATGTGCTGAGCAAGTACGCGTGGGCCATACCGCTTAAGAGTGAGAGTGAACGCGAAGTCACCAAAGCTTTTGCAGGAATATTTCGGGATAACAAGAGATGTCCGCACAATTTGCAAACTGATCGTGGAAAGGAATTTTACAACACAGATGTACAAACACTGATGAAAAAGCATAACATCAATCATTATTCCACATATTCGGTTATGAAAGCTTTGATTGTAGAACGATTTAACCGTACGTTGAAGAACGATATGTGGAAACAATTTACACTTAACGGAACCTACAAATGGATGGGCGTGTTCCGTTTGACC
The DNA here is from genome assembly GCF_002006095.1 of Pseudomyrmex gracilis. Lineage (NCBI taxonomy): Eukaryota > Metazoa > Arthropoda > Insecta > Hymenoptera > Formicidae > Pseudomyrmex > Pseudomyrmex gracilis. The sequence continues at coordinate 72 of NW_018023380.1, read as the reverse complement.
ACAGTACGATTCGACACCGATCGATTCGACACCAAATTATTGGACACAAAATTATTGGACACAGATTTATTC
>NW_018023379.1:22408-24553 GCF_002006095.1 Pseudomyrmex gracilis | reverse complement strand
AAAATGGCGGTGTGAAGAATAGTGAAAAACATCAACAGCAATTTGAATCTAGTTCAAAATTGCACGCAAGAATCATCGAGAAGCAAAATAAGAGACGAGAGATGTTGCTTTCCACCGTGTATGGATTGAATACTTCACATACNAAGAGAATTCAGGATTGCTCCTAAATGTAAAGAACGGATTTTTTTATCCTGCTATTAAATTATATAAAAATGGAACAAATATCTTATGGTTCGATGCTGACGCGGAGGAAAAATTGCAAGACACTATGCCGTTAATAAACTTGTACTTGGACGGTGGTAAATACAAGACGGAACCGATTGTAATAAATAATAATATTACAATCGCGCATTTACTACGGCATATGGAACAAAGACCGTATTAATTTCACACAAAGAGTCCGGAGGGAAGGAAACATCTAACAGCGAGGTGGTGAGAAAAGAAGATTTGGATGTTCCAGAACGAAGAAACAAAAGATATTTGCCGCTTCCGTTGTTATGCAAAAACCAACATTTTTTGGACTGCAGAATATAGCGCAATGTGTTAATGCATATGTGGAACATTTGGATACGTTAGCATCTAGCGTTAGCAAATGTTTCAAGTATTTAATACAAGAAACAGAAATGTTACTTCCAAAAGCCTATATAAACGCAGACATGATCAAATTAACAATTAGAGGTAATTACAGCAATATCGAACGTGCTGTACAGACGCAACTTAAAAATTTACCGTTTTTAGATACTTAGTTTACTTTGTATTTTTAGAAATGTGTACACTTTGTTTGGACAATGTTGTTCAAATTATTGTAGCAAAGCATTAGAAGTAATGTCTTCTCACGGATTACTTGTATACAAAAATATATTTCAATATGAATAAAAATAAAAATATATATATAATGTCTTTTCTATAAAATAAATAGCGTATATATTGTGTTTTATTTCCTCTCCTAAAACCTATGTTCTATATGCTTTATTGAAAACATGAAAACTACACGAAAAAGTAAAACAAAATTTTTGCGCCATTTGCGCACATAGAAATTAAATTCTTGGATAAGCTGTTTTTATATCACGCATCCTGCTGCAACGTGTGTCGACGTACGTGTCTATCTCAAAAAATCTTCGAGAAAGTTTCTCATAGCGCAATTCCAGAGTCGGAAATCAAAGGTTCATATATCGCAAGTCCTTCGCATGTTTATTACGGTTTAGGAGTGTAAATGTCAGTTTTATGGAATCGCAGCTAAAGGATGCGTTTTACCCCGTTGACAAAAACGGCAGAAACTNTGTCTGAGTAAACAGACGGTCAATGCCAACACGTAACATTTTAGGTTCACCTTTGTCTGTGAATCTATTTTTGGCTTATAAAATCAATGTCAACTTTATAGAGAAGCAAAAACAGATTTTTTTCCGCTGACAAAAAATGATAAAAACTTTATAGTATTTCTGAGTAACAGACGGTTTTATCAATTTGTGACATCTTAGCACAACTCTCACTTTGCAAGTTTTGGGGGTGAAACAGGGTATAAAACTTCTGCTACAACGAGAACGAAACAGTCTGAGTTCAGAGCAGCTATTGAAGTGTTCTTTGCTAAGTTTTCGATACACAGTGTTCTTCAGTGAGTTCTCGGAGTAAGTTAAGCTATTTTGTGTAAATAAAATACCCTGAGTAAATAATGTCGGCTAAAATCATTGAAGAAATTATTACGTATGTGATGCAATGCTCCTTTGATGTGTTCATGGCAACACATATGAGAGGAGTATTGTTACGCGTACGGCAAGATACAGACAATATAGACTTATTTTACCAAATCGTGCATAGCATATCAAATACACTCTTTGCAACGTTGTACGCGTTGCGATTTTTCAACGAGGATCCTCGAGTATTGCGTGCNAAGTAGTCGAATTTCGCACCGCGCTCCAGCACGACNAGAAAGATGTGCGAGNGTTAATCACCCAAATGATGCGCGATAACACGAGTAAGTAAAAGTTTTATTTTTGTAATAATATTATTTTCACTTTTGTAAAACTTTTTTTTATATATACCGTATGTTTAGATTTTTAATTTAGTAAACAACCGTGTCGAAGTGACGGCAAACGAAAAAGCTGTACCAACGTTATCCCGTTCTGCTTCTTGGCAGCAGCAGCAGCA
>NW_018023379.1:15734-19548 GCF_002006095.1 Pseudomyrmex gracilis | reverse complement strand
CTCGACTTTAACGAATGGAGCAGCAGGTCTTTCTTTCCGTTCTGCGCGTGATTTGACTCACGAGAACATATAGTCTCTCGTGAGTTCAGTTGCACAAAGTAATAGAGGGATGGATATTGCTGCAGCGTTTACGATCCGAGTATGCACCGTCTACTCTCCGTCGGGTAGAGAAAGAGCCTGTCTTCTGAATGCTGAAGGAATCGGGAAACGCTCGATTTTTGCAATAAAGAATAGCGACAACCTTTGTTTCCCTCGCTCACTTGTTGCCGCTCGGGTATACCACGAACAAAGTAACGCCCGCACGGGCGAGCTATATGAGCGATAGAATGCAATGAGACGTTCGAACTCCTTCCAACACCAATGGGCACGGGAGTTGGAGAAGACGGGCGTCTCAATCCTGAAGGAGGGGTGTGGTGTTGGGGAAATCTAGCAGTTTCAACGTTATCTTGCCGTCGAGGGAATGGCCATAGTTGTATATGCCTCCTCTACTTTTGCGACAGGCGGGAAACCGATGTACNACGGTAGCGCGGTGCTCGCCTCTCTCGGACGCGAACTCTACGTTTAAATATTNTTTATTGCGAGGATTCGCGTCACTATTGACCGAATTTAAATTTAAGAGCGGCGGCGGGGAGTGAGGGATACTGTATTCCTTGCAACCTGTCTTATCGTCCCGACCGAGNAGTTCATCGATGCTTGCATAAATGTCTACGTTGTCGCGGTGTGNCGTCGTGCGAATCAGAAGAAGTAGAATTAATTCAATGCAAACGATGCAAAAGAACATTTTATGGACGCGAGTGTCTCNAACGTCACCGGGCCAAAAATTCGTACGAAGACGGTCGCGTGAGCGTGTGCNGCGCCTTGCAATTTTGTGACNATTGCAGGCGTTTGTACAGAATAGCGGGGCACNAATGNGGCGTCACGTTTTGTAACATTTGCAGGTCGCGTCAAGATGAGAACTATCTTTGTTACATTCGACCTGTNGCACGCGAAAATTTTACCGCCAAANGAAAAAATGCGCGCGTTGCATTNGTGTTCTACGATTTCGAGACCCGACAGGACGAGATGCTCGAAGGTACAGCGGCTGTGAAAATTCACGTGCCCACTCTTTGCGTCGCGCAGCAGATTTGCGTTACGTGCGCAAATAAGGACGACATGACAAGAGCGTTGTCGGTAGTGCGGTGTGCGCGAATTTGTGTTCAGGGATGATCCGGTAAAGCAATTCGTCGATTTTGTTACAAGAACAACGAAATGTTTCAAGCAGATTATCTGCATTGCGCACAACGCTAAGGCGTTCGACGCGCAGTTCATCCTTTGCTACATCACGGAAAAACGCGTCGAGTTAAATCCCCAAGTTATATTAAACGGAACAAAGATCATCGTATTAACGGTCGGATATACTAAATTTATTGACAGCATCAACTACATGCCGATGCGTTAGTCAGCTCTGCCGAAAGCTTTCGGTTTGCAGAGAGGAATGGAAAAGGGATATTTTCCGCATTTATTTAACACCTTCGCAAATCAGTCGTACGTCAAGGCGTTACCAGCTGTTGAATATTACTTGCCAGATAGTATGTCTAGCGATGAACGCGAGCGTTTTTTGACGTGGTACGCGGAACAGACGCGCGAAAACNCAGTCTTTGATTTTNAACGCAAAATAGTGCGTTANTGCNGCAACGACGTTGATATCTTACGACGAGCGTGCATGGCTTTCCGCAAGATATTTTTCGAGCATGGAAACGTATGTCCGTTCGAAAAATGCACGACCATCGCTTCCACATGTATGCGAGTTTTACGTAAAAACTTTTTACGCACGGAAGAGATCAGCGTTATTCCTCGCGGTGGATATCGCCTCGCGGATACGCAATCCTGCAAAGCTCTGCAGTGGTTGGTATGAAAACAGCGCGAGCTCGGCCACGCCATTGTTCACGCAGGGCGCGGGCGGGAACAGCGTTATGCGGAAGTCAAGGGCATTCCCGTTGATGNAGTATCACCCGATTATCTGCATTGCGCACAACGCTAAGGCGTTCGACGCGCAGTTCATCCTTTGCTACATCACGGAAAAACGCGTCGAGTTAAATCCCCAAGTTATATTAAACGGAACAAAGATCATCGTATTAACGGTCAGACATACTAAATTTATTGACAGCATCAACTACATGCCGATGCGTTAGTCAGCTTTGCCGAAGGCTTTCGGTTTGCAGAGAAGAATGGAAAAAGGATATTTTCCGTATTTATTTAACACCTTCGCGAATCAGTCGTACGTCGAGGCGTTACCAGCTGTTGAATATTACTTGCCAGATAGTATGTCTAGCGATGAACGCGAGCGTTTTTTGACGTGGTACGCGGAACAGACGCGCGAAAACNCAGTCTTTGATTTTNAACGCAAAATAGTGCGTTANTGCNGCAACGACGTTGATATCTTACGACGAGCGTGCATGGCTTTCCGCAAGATATTTTTCGAGCATGGAAACGTATGTCCGTTCGAAAAATGCACGACCATCGCTTCCACATGTATGCGAGTTTTACGTAAAAACTTTTTACGCACGGAAGAGATCAGCGTTATTCCTCGCGGTGGATATCGCCTCGCGGATACGCAATCCTGCAAAGCTCTGCAGTGGTTGGTATGAAAACAGCGCGAGCTCGGCCACGCCATTGTTCACGCAGGGCGCGGGCGGGAACAGCGTTATGCGGAAGTCAAGGGCATTCCCGTTGATGAATATTATGAGACGCCGAACGGTGAGCGTCACGTGTTGCAATTTTACCGCTGCTTTTGGCACGGATGTCCCGCGTGTTTTAAAACAAAACGCGACAAACGTCTCTGTACGGGGGAACGCAAAGCGTACGATACGATGAACTCGCGATACGAGCGTACGCTGACAACGTCGTGGCGTTTTTGCAAACGGGACTACATTGTGACGGAGAAATGGGAGTGCGCTTTTGATCGCGATATGCAGGAAAATCGCAAAATGCAAGCATTTTTGGAGCAACTCCCTATGCTCGCGGCTGAACCGCTCTAACCACGTGACGCGTTTTTCAGCGGTCAAACGGGAAACATCGCGATTCGGCGCAAAGTTACGGGTACGGAGAAGGTACGTTACGTAGAAGTGTGTTCTCTATATCCTTACGTGTTGGAAACCGGTGTTTTCCCGATTGGTCATCTAAAAATTCACGTTGAAGAGGAAGAGTGCGCCTCGCTCATCGGGGCGATGCCGGATGTCGATTTTTCTGCAGTCAAAGAGCTTGCGCGCTGTAGAGTACTCCCTCCGCGCAATCTCTTTTACCCTGTACTCCCGTACCACGTGCAAGGCAAACTGATGTTCGCCTTGTGCCGCAGTTGCTGCGAAAACTTCTCGCAGACCCGGTGCTCGCACGATAATTCGCGTAATCGCGAATTTGAGGGGGTGTGGGTATCGTGTGAATTACGCAAAGCTGTCGAGAAAGGTTATCTCGTGACTGCAGTGAACGAGATATGGCACGAGACGAGCCGATACGACGCTGATATGCGTCAAGGGAGATTATTTGCCGAATATATAAATTGCTTCCTTAAACTGAAGCAAGAGGCGAGCGGATGGCAGAGCAAATGCGTAGATGAAGAATCTAAAGAGCAATATCTTCGAGAATACAAAGCAGTCGAAGGTATCGCTCTAGATAGAACAAACATCGTTCTCAATCCAAGTTTGTGTTCGGTCGCAAAGCACTGCCTCAATTCGTTTTAGGGAAAATTCGACCAACAATCGAACCTAACGAGTACCGAGGTGGTAAAGTCACAGGAACGTCTCGTATCGTTATTGTCGAGCTTCGAGCACGAGGTGAC
>NW_018023379.1:14159-15439 GCF_002006095.1 Pseudomyrmex gracilis | reverse complement strand
CAGCGGAGAACCCGGCGGATACGAACCGCGAACGGAAAATTTCTTGGGCAATATGACGGACAAGCTTGAAGGCTACGGACGTGGTACTTACATTGAGTCATTTGTATCCAGTGGTCCAAAATTTTACGCGTACGTAGTTTGTACTCCGGACGGTAGCGCGCGGGAGGTATGTAAAATCAAGGAAATAACACTCAATTCCGCAACCTCTCGCATAATTAATTTCAATAGCGTTAAGGAAATGGTAATGCAAAGAGAAAGAAAAGAACAAGGAGAAAACGCGTCGATTAATCTGCATTTCAGAGCAATTCGTCGCCTTGCGTTTCACGAGTTTGTGACGCGGGACGAATCAAAAATCTGCTCGCCGGTTTTGCTGAAGCGTAGATTTATCGACGAGCAACGCTCCGTTCCGTATGGTTACTTGGAATAAGTCTTTTTTCTTTTCGCGCATTCTCTTGTACATAGTTTGTATTGATTTTAAACGTCTTAGTAATAGTTATAATCGTGTATATATATATGTTTTCCGTCCAAATAGGAAATAATGTAAGCGCTTCATACATATAAGAAAAGAAAAATATAAAATGTAAGTTATTTTTAAAAATATATCGCGTGTAAAAATAAAGTTATAGGAAATAAATAAGGCCGTTACGAGCCATTCGCAGGATGTTTGTGCGGAAAATATGCATGTACATATATATATATTGTGACGTGGTGGTCGCGCCGCTTCCCTCCCCCTTGCCACAAAAGGGTATCTTTCGAGGGAGTCCCGAAGTGTGGGCCGGTCTTAAGCGCCAGGATCCTCCAGGGCTTACGCGCCGTATCTTCTTTTAGTTGCTTATTTCTTTCGTTTGTATTCTTTTTTTTTATCATATGTAAAATTGGCGCCTCACCNCCCGAGGACTCACCCCACCAAAGGACATCGAGGGAGACGAGTAGACGGAAAACTTAGCGAGGAACATGGCGCGAGCCAGAACCCAGGGGATCGAGGAAGCGCCAGGGGCAGCGCACAGAGGCTACGATCCTGACTTCGCCGGTAAGCTCAACCCTTTACGCCAGGGAGCGCAAGCGGCGCACGAACGACAGCGTCGCCAAGCGGCACGCGAACGACAGCGTCGCCAAGCGGCAGGAACTCTCTGCAGCAATTACCAGGCCAATCCGCTTTTTGGGGACAGCATCCAGCTCGGAGGAGCTTCGGAACGGGCGTGTTCCGTTTGACCACAGTACGATTCGACACCGATCGATTCGACACCAAATTATTGGACACAAAATTATTGGACACAGAT
>NW_018023379.1:6299-9219 GCF_002006095.1 Pseudomyrmex gracilis | reverse complement strand
TCGAATAAATCTGTGTCCAATAATTTTGTGTCCAATAATTTGGTGTCGAATCGATCGGTGTCGAATCGTACTGTGGTCAAACGGAACACGCCCCGAGGTGACCGATAAATTACCTGTGAATGACGAGGTAATATATGTTTCGTGGCAAATGCGGGACGAAGCGGTCGTGCCTTTTCCGATTACTAACGTGATAATAGCGGCGTACATGACGGCACAGGCGCAATTGAAACTGTACAAATATTTAGAACGTTTAGGCAAGCGCGTTTTTTATTACGATACAAATTCGTGTATTTAGTTTTGTGAGCAGCGGAGAACCCGGCGGATACGAACCGCGTACGGAAAATTTCTTGGGCAATATGACGGACAAGCTTGAAGGCTACGGACGTGGTACTTACATTGAGTCATTTGTATCCAGTGGTCCAAAATTTTACGCGTACGTAGTTCGTACTCCGGACGGTAGCGAGCGGGAGGTATGTAAAATCAAGGGAATAACCCTCAATTCCGCAATCTCTCGCATAATTAATTTCAATAGCGTTAAGGAAATGGTAATGCAAAGAGAGAGAAAAGAACAAGGAGAAAACGCGTCGATTAATCTGCATTTCAGAGCAATTCGTCGCCTCGCGTTTCACGAGTTTGTGACGCGGGACGAATCAAAAACTTGCTCGCCGGTTTTTCTGAAGCGTAGATGTATCGACGAGCAACGCTCCGTTCCGTATGGCTACTTGGAATAAGTCTTTTTTCTTTTTGCGCATTCTCTTGTACATAGTTTGTATTGATTTTAAACGTATTAGTAATAGTTAAAATCGTGTATATATATATATGTTTTCCGTCCAAATAGGAAATAATGTAAGCGCTTCATACATATAAGAAAAGAAAAATATAAAATGTAAGTTATTTTTAAAAATATATCGCGTGTAAAAGTAAAGTTATAGGAAATAAATAAGGCCGTTACGAGCCATTCGCAGAATGTTTGTGCGGAAAATATGCGTGTACATATATATATATATATATATTGTGACGTGGTGGTCGCGCCGCTTCCCCCCCTTGCCACAAAAGGGTATCTTTTGAGGGAGTCCCGAAGTGTGGGCCGGTCTTAAGCGCCAGGATCCTCCAGGGCTTACGCGGCGTATCTTTTTTTAATTGCTTATTTCTTTCGTTTGTATTCTTTTTTTTTATCATATGTAAAATTGGCGCCTCACCACCCGAGGACTCACCCCACCGAAGGACATCGAGGGAGACGAGTAGACGGGAAACTTAGCGAGGAACATGGCGCAAGCCAGAACTCAGGAGATCGAGGAAGCGCCAGGGGCAGCGCACAGAAGCTACGATCCTGACTTTGCCGGTAGGCTCAACCCTTTACGCCAGGGAGCGCAAGCGGCGCGCGAACGACAGCGTCGCCAAGCGGCACGCGAACGACAGCGTCGTCAAGCGGCAGGAACTCTCTGCAGCAATTACCAGGCCAATCCGCCTTTTGGGGACAGCATCCAACTCGGAGGAGCTTCGGAACCGACAGGAGGCCTGTCGGAGGTCCACCTCAGCCAGCCGGACCCGATACAAACGGGCAAACCAAGGAGAAACCCTGCAAAGGGGAAACGCGTTCATATTTTGCGGGTCGTGCTCTTGTAGCTCGCGCGACCGCGAGCGCCGCGCTTGATACCACGTTGCGCTCTAATTGGCTGGCGAGGCCGATTCCACGCGATCCTAGCGCGCCCCGGCGCATCGACCCCGAATCGATCGCGATCCTCGCTCTCTTGGTCGCTAACCATTGTACGAGTCGGACGCACGACGGGACTCCCGGAAAGTATCGCCCTGTNATCTACNGAAAGAGAGAACGTGATGTCCCAGGACGACGATATCCGGTGAGGTGCCTCGTTTCTTGCAGCCACGACTCTGCGTGCCGAGTTCTGTGTCGAGGCTAGTCGCCGAATTTTCGCGTTATATCGGGCAAGAACGTAACCTTCGCCATATTGGTTTTTGGGGAAGACGGCTAGAATCGGATTCACGGGGCTTTGTGGCACTATTTCGTAGGCTTAAGTGCGCTTAGATTTCGCGAGTATTTTGCTAAATACGGTGATCAGCCCTGGAGTCGCTCGGGAGGCGCCAAGTAGCATTCCTTAGTCTGTAAAAATTTTCGTTATAGCTTCTGTAAAATTATTTTCTCTTGTGCTTGTTATTACCGTCTAGCATGTATCGCTTTGTGCCGCTATATCGCATGCTGTCGTAACGATTTCGCAAGACCGAGATTTATACGGCTGTCGTATCGGTTTAGCGGCGCGAAGTCCGCGTTGCTGTCGTACCGACATTGTATTGGCGAGACCTTAGAGCTGTCGTAATAATCGCCGATTTTGCCTGGAATTGCGTTGTCCGGCGGAACGCTCACGGAGAGCGCTGCGCGTCTCCTCGACCCCGCTTGCTCCCGGCTTCAGTAGCTTCTAGCCAAAATAAATCAGCAAAAGCTTTGTCGCCGTGGATGGTCCGTGCATTCGCGCTATTTTGCCGCCAGCATTGTAAAAAGCCACCCCTAACGATCCGGGCTAAGGAACGCAGTTCTACCGTTGTCGACGCCCTAATCGTTCTACCGGGTTTACTATCTCGCTTCGGCCACGCGGCGTAGTTGCGTATTTTGGTATGTTGCGTGTTTGCGTTCTGTTCATGCTAATTGCTGCGTAATTTCTTTTGTAGTGTTTATCCGCGCTTTCGCTTAAGCTCTTATTAATTTTATATTCCTTTTTCTCTATTTCTAATTCGTTTGTATTATAACTCTTTTTTTTTATTCACCACTCGTTTATATCTGTCTTCTTTTTCTCTATCAATCTCTTACAGTATGTAAAGTAAGAGCGTGTACGGCATAAATGGCAGTTGGCTTCAAATATCGTCCTAGTTTTTTTGTGAGTCGATAGATGGAATCTTTGTCGTGAAT
>NW_018023379.1:0-1674 GCF_002006095.1 Pseudomyrmex gracilis | reverse complement strand
CGCACGACGGGACTCCCGGAAAGTATCGCCCTGTGATCTACAGAAAGAGAGAACGTGATGTCCCAGGACGACGATATCCGGTGAGGTGCCTCGTTTCTTGCAGCCACGACTCTGCGTGCCGAGTTCTGTGTCGAGGCTAGTCGTCGAATTTTCGCGTTATATCGGGCAAGGACGTAACCTTCGCCATATTGGTTTTTGGGGAAGGCGGCTAAAATCGAATTCACGGAGCTTCGTGGCATTACTTCGTAGGCTTAAGTGCGCTTAGATTTCGCGAATATTTGGCTAAATACGGTGATCAGCCCTGGAGTCGCTCAGGAGGCGCCAAGTAGCATTCCTTAGTCTGTAAGAATTTTCGTTATCGCTTCTGTAAAATTATTTTCTCTTGTGCTTGTTATTACCGTCTAGCATGTATCGCTTTGTGCCGCTATATCGCGTGCTGTCGTAACGATTTCGCGAGACCGAGATTCATACGGCTGTCGTATCGGTTTAGCGGCGCGAAGTCCGCGTTGCTGTCGTACCGACATTGTATTGGCGAGACCTTAGAGCTGTCGTAATAATCGCCGATTTTGCCTGGAATCGCGTTGTCCGGCGGAACGCTGCGCGTTTCCTCGACCCCGCTTGCTCCCGGCTTCAGTAGCTTCTTGCCAAAATAAATCAGCGAAAGTTTTGTCGCCGTGGATGGTCCGTGGATTCGCGCTATTTTGCCGCCAGCATTGTAAAAAGCCACCCCTAACGATCCGAGCTAAGGAACGCAGTACTACCGTTGTTGACGCCCTAACCGTTCTACCGGGTTTACTATCTCGCTTCGGCCACGCGGCGTAGTTGCGTATTTTGGTATGTTGCGTGTTTGCGTTCTGTTCATGCTAATTGCTGCGTAATTTCTTTTGTAGTGTTTATCCGCGCTTTCGCTTAAGCTTTTATTAATTTTATATTCCCTTTTCTCTATTCCTAATTCGTTTGTATTATAACTCTTTTCTTTTATTCACCACTCGTTTATATCTGTCTTCTTTTTCTCTATCAATCTCTTATATTTTGTTAATAAAATTGGTACTTGAACTTATTAGCGCCCGCTTACGCTTCTCTACCTCTTTCGCGCCCCTTTCTTTCCATCTTAGGAGGAACAGCTTGTTATTTAAAAACAATAGACCCAACCCTTCTCCGTTTTCATAAAGCTAGTCGGCCCGTTGTGTCGAGCGACGCAAATTTTGACGCGGCAACGCGTCTGGCGCCCAATACTCCATCAAAGGATCCGTCGGCTCGGCTCAGCGGTACGCTCGTGTGACCACCCTTTTCTGTCCTGCCGATACAAACGTTCCCGATCTCGCGGACTTCCGTCCGTGTCCCGATTTTATACTTCCGTTTCGGGCGGGAAGACGCGAGAAATTATTAATAACCACGGAAAACGTCACAATATATATATGTATATATATATATATGTATATATATATATATATATATATATATATATGTATATATATATATGTATATATATATATATAAGGGTGTTTCAGAACTATGGGATCAAACTTCTAGGAGTTATTCAGTGCAACAGTAGAAAACATTTGAGTATAGGGACCCATGTCCGGAAAAGTGTCACTACCGCACTACGGCCCTAAGACGCGTTAAAATTTAGAAAGACGATGAATTGCCTAAATAGGATTTAATGCATTTAAT
>NW_018023378.1:9234-12608 GCF_002006095.1 Pseudomyrmex gracilis | reverse complement strand
GACACAGCAAAGAGGTGGTTTGATCTGGGAGATGGACCAATGCTAGAATCCTGGCGAGGATTTAAAGAAGCTGTCGTTGCCAGATTCAAACGAAAAATATTATTTCACGTTGCTATGCAACAAATTGAGGCCAGAAAATGGATTCATCAGAAAGAGTCATTTTTTGAGTATGCGTCGGAGAAGCTGGCGTTAATTCAGCCACTACAGCTGCCGACCAGTGAGACGATTCATTTGCTAATCAATGGAATCGGAAGTACAGCATTGCGCGCTACAGCGGCAGCAATAGAACAGAGCGATATCGACAAATTTCTGAGTGAAATGCAGCAAGTAGCGANTGCGTCGTTTCCTGTGGAGAAAAAATCAGGCAATATTAAACAAAACAACAAAGAAGACAAAGGAGCAATCAAGAAAGGGCATTCCGGCCGGATGGGCGCTGACCGGAACAAAGAATTGACGTGTTTCCACTGCAAGGTCAAAGGGCATCGGAAAGCAGAATGTCCGGATCTTCGACAAAACCAGCATCGTCACGCAGTTTCGGCGGTACAGAAGGAGGCGGATGCTGACACGTCTTCCACGGTAGCGTGCGTTGCGGCAGAGATAAGTAGACAATTGATTTGTAACGGCTCACCAATTAACATAATAAAGTTAGGCTCTAACCCGTGTTATTTACAAGCATTGATCGATACTGGTAGTCCGATATCATTTATACGGGAGGACGCGTATAAGAAATGTTTTGATCGTTTGCTCAAACCGCTTCCAAGTTCACAATTATATAAGGCCTTGAATAGCACGCCGATAAACATTCTCGGTACAATAGAAACCTTGATAACCTTCGAGTAACTGCCTGCCCTATCTGCGAATATCAAATTACACGTGATAGACATGAGTTCGCTATCGGTAGACATTGTTGTCGGGCGTGATCTTCTCGATCATGAAGGCTTTTCGGTTTGGTATAAGCCGGTCGTAAAGGATAATAAAACTCAATGTCAAGCTTTGTTCGAGGTATTACCACAACAAGTTGATAGATCAAGTTCGAACTTGCCGGTTGAAATAAATTCTATATCAAGTGAGATAGAAGAAATTACAACAGATTTTGACAAAAACGTTGCTGATANATTACGAAACGCGATAATGCAAATAGAACGGTCAGTTGCTCCAATTAAAGAAAAAGATTATTTCGTTAAAGTTGCGTTAAAGGATGAGTCTCCTTATGCGTTCGCGCCACGCAGATTCTCGTGGTCAGAGAGATTACAAATAAGAGAAATAATTGATGATCTGTTAGCAAGAGGTATCGTAAAAAATAGTAGCTCCCCGTATTGTGCAAGGGTAGTACCAGTTAAGAAGAAAAACGGAACAATNCGTTTATGCGTCGATTTAAGACCGTTGAATGCGAAGGTATTAAAACAAAAATACCCCTTTCCCCTNATTGAAGATTGCTTAGCGCGTTTAGCAAATAAAACGATTTTTACGCTACTAGATCTCAAGGATGGTTTCCATCAGATTGATGTACATCCTGAGCATACTAAGTATTTTGCATTCGCAACGCCCGATGGGCAGTATGAATACACGAAGTTGCCATTCGGGTATTGTGAAGCCCCGGCTGAATTTCAAAAACGAATCGTACAAATTTTGCAACCTTTAATAAGGGAAGATAAGGTGATTATATATATCGACGATATACTAATAGCGACGGATTCTATCGAATCAAACATAGAAACGTTAAAAGAAGTGCTAACAACTCTTAAAAAACACGGATTTGAAGTGAATTATAAAAAGTGTAACTTTCTTAAAAAACAAATAGAATACTTAGGTTATGTAATTTCTGCGGAAGGGATAACCTTGAGTGATCGTCATACGGATGCGGTTAGAAAATTTCCAAANCCCACAAATGTACATAGCGTTCAAAGATTCCTAGGTTTAGCTAACTACTTCAGAAAATTTATCGCTAATTTCTCTACGAAAGTTCGACCGTTACAGAACTTATTGAAAAAAACGTCTCAATTCGTTTTCGATGACGCGTGTGAACAAGCATTTGAATTGATTAAAAAAGAATTAACTGCATATCCGGTTCTGCGACTGTACAATCCAAAAGCCGAAACAGAATTGCACACGGATGCTAGCTCTGATGGCGTCGCTGCTATTTTGCTACAAAAACAAAATGATAACGTATGGGCTCCAATAGCGTATTTTAGCCAGGGCACGAGCAAGGCAGAAAAATGTTACCATAGCTTTGAGTTGGAGATGTTAGCCATAGTCAAGGCTATGGAGCGGTTTCACATGTATTTATACGGATTACAATTTACGGTAATAAGTGATTGCAACGCGTTGGTTTATGCAGTCAATAAAGCCAACCTGAATCCCAGGATCGCGCGTTGGACACTGCGTTTACAAAATTATGATTTCCGGCTCATGCATCGAGCAGGTAAAAAAATGATGCATGTTGATGCACTTAGCAGACATGTAGCTTACGCTCGCGCCTTGCCTCTTGAAAACGAATTGGAATTCCAACAGTTACAAGACGCGAAATTAAAGTCTATTGCAGAAAACTTAGAGTTTGTAGATAATAACAAATTTGAATTACTGGACGGGTTATTGTATAGAAAGGGCGAAGATAGATCTCGCTTTGTGGTGCCGGATACAATGATACAAAATATTATAAGAGCGTACCATGATGACCTGGCACATTGTGGATTCGAAAAAACATATCAAGGCATATATTCTACATATTGGTTCCCTTCAATGAGAATGAGAATAAAAGATTACATTTCGAATTGTCTAGCATGTTTAATGGCGGATTCCTCAACACACACTCGGGAGGGGGTATTACAAGCGGATGAAGTAATAACAGAACCTTTTCATACACTGCACATAGACCATTTTGGCCCGTTGCAAGAGACAAAAGACGGATACAAATATATTTTGGTAATAGTAGACAGCTTTTCGAGATTTACGTGGTTGTACGCGACAAAGTCGACAGGAACGAAAGAAGCAATAAAATGGCTATCGTTTTTATTTGATATTTTTGGAAAGCCGAAAAACATTGTTTCCGATCGTGGAACGGCCTTCACGTCAAAGGATTTTGAGGCGTACGTAGACTCGATAAACGTTAAACATCGTCAAGTTGCCGTCGCAGCTCCGTGGGCAAACGGTAAGGTGGAAAGGGTTAACCGTTTTTTAAAATCGTGCCTTAAGAAAATGATTGAAGATCTCAAACAATGGAAAGTGCATCTTGGTAAAGCTCAATATGTCATAAATAACACGCTACACGCTTCGATTAAAATGTCACCATCAAAATTATTTTTAGGCTATGAACGACGTAACCAGGTTGACGCAAATTTAATTGAATTAGTAAATTCGATTGCTAATATTGATTT
>NW_018023378.1:0-7954 GCF_002006095.1 Pseudomyrmex gracilis | reverse complement strand
ATCAGATCTGCTCCGATCTCCGGGTCTAAGAGTAGCACTCAGGGAAGCTTCTTCTCGGTCGGGCAAACCGACAGCGACTCAGCGATCCGATCCTCACCGGGGAATCTTTAGATTCTCTGCCGGGCAAACCGGCATCCGTTCCGCTCCGCTCCGGGGAATCGCAAGATTCTCTGCCGGGTAAACCGGCATCCGCTCCGCACCGCTCCGGAGAATCGCAAGATTTTCTGCCGGGTAAACCGGCATCCGCTCCGCGCCGCTCCGGGGAATCTCAGGATTCTCTGCCGGGTAAACCGGCTTCCGTTCCGCTCCGCTCCGGGGAATCTCTGGATTCTCTGCCGGGTAAACCAGCATCCGCTCCGCTCCGCTCAGGGGAATCTCTGGATTCTCGACCGGGTAAACCGGCTCCCTTTCCGTTGAAACCAGCCCAGGGGAATTGCGTGAGTCTCCGCCAGGCTGCGCCGACTCTTTCCGTTGAAGCCGTTCCAGGGAAATAAGCTAAAGGCGACCGTAAGAACAACCGAGCCTAAAGAGGCCGACCGAACAAGTCTACTTTTCGGAATAAAGTAACTTTCGGCATTGTAAATATTGTTTTCTTGAGCCGATAAAAGTGAGTTAGGAAACAGCATTTTTGTAAATCTCTTTGTCATAGAAAAGAGACTTTTCCGCGAGATAAAATCAATTCTCGCCATAAACACGTTTCCGAGTAGACAAATAAACGAGGCCCGCGAAACGGCCTTGACCGAGTCGCACCGTTTAAATCTCCGACGGAGTACACAACTTATGTTTTTCTGATATATTTCCGAGGAAAGCGTGACTTGCCGCATACCGATCCAGGAATTCGTCGGCACGTGAATTCCACAGCGTATTATTTCTCTTTGTATTCTAAACTGTTTCTTTATTTCTTTCTGTTGAATTATTTGAATAAATCTCTTATTTTTGTTTGTTACTAAAATCACACCGAGTCATTCTTTTCTTTCTATTCTTTTCCCGATTCCGACGAGCTACGCCGCAGCAAATTAAATTAAAACATTAAACGAACGGAACGAAACTTTAGCGAAAAAGTAGGACCGTTACACCTTAAGCGGCGACAGAGATCGCGGCACGTAACACCACTTGTCGGTTTATCTCATTCGTTTCATCGTATTTTTATGCGACCAATATCTATATACTCTCTAGCGCAAAACTTTGCTTTGAGTTTGTCAGCCACCTAACGGACAGTAGGACGAAATGCAGTTATTTTTCAAAAATCTCTATAGCATTCAAGTTTTATTCATGCAATTCCCACAAATTTTTTTTTAAAACCATTTTTTACACAAAATGTTTTTTTTTGTCTAACAGCAAAGAGGTTAACTCGACAAAACATTGTATCGGAGGTTTAGAAAATCAGTTTTGAAGCTCAAAGTTGGCATTTTAAGAAGGCGTAAACAGAAATACAAAGAACGATTTACTTAGCTTGCAAAAAATTCACAAATGTGCCAAAAATCTAACGTGATAGATCTGACGTAAAAGGGTTATTTTTAACCCTTTGAACCTCATTTTTCTCAAAACTTTGACGTGATAGAGCAATTTTGTTGACAGATTCGAATTCAATGCACAAAATTACGTAGAAAACGACTTTTCTTTTCTAGAATGCACAAAAAAGTTGAAATATTTGCTTGTTTAATCAAAAGTAGATTTCTACTCAGCACATCTACGTAACGCATCGACTTGTTTGGCCTGTGTTTAATTACGTAATTAAATTCTTTAAGTAACAAATTTTTTTGTTAATGAGAAAGCTCGACAATCAGTAACAATCTTAAATGGGATTCTTAGAAGGTATACTCGCAAAACTTTTTGCAACTATTTTCTAATACTTAATACCTCTAACTCGTAGCTGCAACATTGTGCCTCGGATTTAGTTGTTTTCCAATTGGCGTAATAAAATAGATGAAATTTCTGATCGTCAACGTCTCTTTGCAACAATATTGCGCTGAACCTTAACTTAGGCACATCGGTATACAACTTAGTGTCGACTTCTGTGCGATAAAGTCTCTCTCTCTTAACACAGGTTCTCGAATTCTTTCAACGCTTTGAATGCATGACATTGTTCTTCGTCAAAAAAAAACGCAGCATTATTTTGAACAAATTTGACAACGGTCGCGTTAGTACGGCACATACTGTGGTATAAACTTTCCCAAATAATCCGCAAGACTAAGAAAACTTTGCACATCTTTAAAACACGTTGGTTTCGGAAAATTCTTAACAATAGTCTTTCGCTCGGACGGTCTAAGCGATCCGTTCTCAATGGGTGACCTCCATTTGGCCACAGTACAATTAAACACAGTACAATTGCACACGCACTATTGGACACGTACGATTCGATACGGTACGATTGTACACTATACGATTGGACACTATATAATTGGCATAATGTACGATTGGACATGGTACAATTGACCACAATACGCGTGGACACGTTTTGTTTGACACGATACAATTGACGATGGTACGTTTGATCACGGTACATTTGATCACCGTACGATTGACCAAAGTACAATTGACCATGGTACGATTGACCACGGTATACTTGACCATCGTACGATTGACCACGGTACAATTGACCACGGTACGATTAGACACGTAATATTTGACATTGAATTATTCGACAATTTTTGACACTGTACGATTCGATAAGGTACCTACACAGCATATACATACACACCGTACTTTATCTTACGGATATCCCAAAATAATCCAAATTTTTAAATGCGATCCCAGAGATATTTCAATAAGTAATTTCCGGGATATTATAATAAGATATCATGAGATATTTTATGCAAAGCCAAGAGATAAAGCAGGATATCTCTTGCACATTATGAGATTTATTCCAAATATTCCAAATATATCTCATGGATATCTACAGGATATTTCAAAATGTTCAAATAATATTCGATGGATATCTTTTACACATCTGTGCTGTCGGATATCTATACACACAACAAATTTTATCTTGAGAATATCTTAAAATATTTCAGAGTGTAAATGCAATTTCAATATAAATTTATATATGTACAATATTTTAGTTATATTATAACTATAATTTTAAATAAATATTTCCAATGTTTTTATACTTAAAACATAAGCGTAGATATAAAAATGTATAAAAATGATTCAAACATCTGAAAAATTAGAACGTCTTTATACATGTGTTTTCGAAATTTATTATATTACCAAAAAAAACTCTGTGTGTGTATAACATTTTTACTGTATAATTATATACTATATAACTATTATTATATAAAACATAAATATACATATTTATGTATACATATTTTTATATATATCATTTGGTATATATTTATTAAGACTTGACTATAATAATCAGTATATGATAACAAAACATTTGTTCACGCGTTGTAATAATATATTTTAAATTATATGTACTAATACCAATAATAACAATAACAATAATAACAGTAATAACAGTAATAACAATAATAACAATAATAACAATAATAACAATAATAACAATAATAACAATAATAATAATAAGAAAAATATTTTTATCCATTGTTGTAGATATATTGCACTGCAATAATTTTAATAAAATAATAACTTAAATAAATAATAAATACAATGTATAGAATAGCTTGTGTGTGATAATGAGTAGATAAAAGAATTACATTTTAGTAAGGAACATGTGATCTCGCGGACTGACAAGAGGAGACTACGACGATGGAACAATCGATTTGGACGAAACTTATAGAATCGATAGATGATTATGTGGAGTATTCCAGGGTAAAGTAATAAGACGCACTACTTAAGCATTCGCGAGAAAATCGAATTTGAAAATTTTGATTTACCTTATGAGGATATTAAATAGGTCGTTCAATCGAAGAGCGCGCAGTGTAGCGGTACTAGGTTAATAGTGTCGAAGCTGCTGGCTCGATCTTAATATATTTTTTTTTTTTTTTTTTTAAATGTTACAATATAATCTAAATGTAAGTATTACGTTTTTTATTTATTTGTTGCATGTTATAAAAGTGCATTTTTTGCATAAAAAATCCGTGATGTAAAAAATACGGTAAAAATAATTAGATTGTTACTAATTTGTGTTCTGTTTGTAAAAAACGGATAAATAATTGTACGCAACATGTAAAAATATATGCAACATGTTTTAAAGCACACACATTTCTTTGTAATATTTGTTGAACGTTATACCTTCAAAAAGAAAATATTATATCCTTGAAAAGTAGAAAACAGACAATGAGTAAACACGAGAAAATTTCCGTTACATTGTGAGAAACAAGATTTCATCTATTTGACTGGTAACAGCGAGAGTAGACAGAAAAGAAGAAAAGTGTGCAGTGCTAATTAAATTGGAAGATACATTAAAATGGAAGGTGTACCTGGTTCTTCATCGAATGTATGTGATGGTACATCAATTCACAGTGACGAGTCAAAATTACTGCTAAAAGATGCCATTGTTTATCTGGAATAATTACTTTTCGAAAATGATCTTCCATTTTAATGTATCTTCCAATTTAATTAGCACTGCACACTTTTCTTCTTTTTTGTCTACTCTAAAGGTACATTATCAAAGTCTCTGTAAAATTATTTTAATTGTAAAATTATATTGTATTAAGATTACTTCCAATGTAAACACATGTAAATACACAAATTTCAGTAATNCACTGAAGAAGGTTTGAAATAAAAACCGAAACGTTTGAATAAAAGACATTGCTTTCAAATTATTTGCACAACACTCTGCACAACGGTTCAAACTTGCCCGATCAAAACCAAGAGTTTTTTATTAAATTCTATAAAAAAGTGGTTTTGCACGAGAACTACCTTAAAACAGGCCGTCCGTACAGATGTTACTCGGCTGCGTTAGCCGAAACACAAAACACGTCGAGTTCAATGGAAATTTAACAATTTATTAAAGTTGGTACTTAACAAAGCAAATAATAATAAGAAAAAGGTAATAAAATTGACTAAATAAATGATAGTAAGAAGAGCATTAATGATAAGATTGAACAAAATGAATAATAATAATAAAAAAAAAAAATTAATAAAGCTGACCAAAATAACAATAATAACGAATTAATACCGTTGACAAAATTGAGTAACAATCAGCAGGAATTAATAAAAGTGACCAAAAAGAATAACAATAATAAAGAAATTAATAAAATCAAGTAAGAAATCAACATTGCGTAAATCGGATTCAACACATAGACGAGTTAGTAATAGAAATCGCCGGAAGCTTATTTACATTTTTAGTCACCATGCAAAGCTTATACGGAAAGCGTGAAAATGTTAGGACACGTAAGCAAAATCAGACAAAAGTCGTGCGCCACAAAGCGATATGCCAGGTCACGGTAAAGCACACACAAGATCGTACGAACTCTCAAAATTAGAACTCACTTCAATGCGTAATCTAAAGTAATTAACACTTGAACACGCCCAAGAAGATGCTCGAAAAGAAGGCGTGCAAATGTAAACTCAGGTTAGCGACAACACAGAGATGTAATAGAGAATGGGAGCTTTTCAGCTACGTACACAGACGACACTGTGCAACACAGTGTCCACTAGTGTGAGTGAGACACACTGACATGCTCTTTTTCACACTAATGGACATTGTATTACACAGTGTCGCCTGTGTACGTAGCTGGAAAGCTCCCAATATCAAGCGCTAAAACAAAGCAGGCACACTACCGTACTTACGTGTACTTGGCAAACTCTCTCAAAACGCATTCAGGGCGTTTAATGCTCGCTAGAGGCTGTCAGGATGCTCTTGGCGAGATACGCAACACAAAGCGGCGACAAAAATCTTGCTACTAAAGTAGAGACGAAGCGGGGGCGAATTTTCGCGTACGCTTTGCGCGGCGATATTGTTTCTTTATTAACTAGTAGCTAGCAAAAGATTTAACGGCGCGAGTAAAGCTCGACGCCATAATAACACGAGAGAACTTCTCATTCGACAACACACAAAGCTTAGAAAAAAATGTGATTAGCAAGAATTAACCAGAATTATTGGCTGTGACTAACGCGACGGCACTCGGTAGATCTACCTGACCGCACAACACACCGCTGGCTGGAATGTTTGCGAAGACTTTTTATGCACGTGGTTGACTCGCTCTACTCTCGTTACCACGCTCACACTTCGTCTCCGGCAATCACAGGTGTATAGAAATCGCGCAAAACGCTAATTAAGTATCGCTAAGAAAGCTTACGGAGCGACAACACGGAAAATATATATGACAAAGCTGTTTTCCGTAGCGTAATATTTAGCTCACAATATCCCGGCGTTTAGTACAACACATATCGAAAGGCATACAAGACGCTACTCACGGTTATGCGACAACACGAATACATTAATTGCTGCTTGGTGCGTCTCCAGTTATTACTATAAAGCAGAGCGTAAAACTATGATACAAATAATTATGAAGTCCTGGAGGATCTTGGCGTTCAGACGGCTCGCACTCCCGGATCTCGCCGAAACGTGCAATTTTGTGGCGGGAGGGAGCGGCGCGACTACCACGTCACAAGGTATATTATCTTTCAAAATCAAATCGAGTTTAATGCCTCCATGCTTAGTCGTTCGCGGAACGTACTCATCAACAATTTCTTTGATTCTATATTTTATCTCACCGTCATTTATGTTATCAACATTTACTTGACGTCGCGCATTATCTTTGTTTTTAAAACTTTCAATAGCCTTAATGTGAAATATCTCCGGAACGTCATTAGAGTCATTTATTGCAGCAATTTTACTTTCCCCTTTTACTATTGATATCGTGAAACTGTCTAATTTTATTGTCGCGTGTTCTAAGAGATCCAATCCTAAAATTAAATCATGGCTAGAAAAATTGTCAGATATTACGTGTATAACAAGCTTGAATGTATAACCGTCCATTATAATATCAAAAAACAGTCGAAAGGTCGATACGAGCAGTAAAATACAGGTTGGTCGTGTATAAAAAGTTGTCTTTATTAGATAAATAGACGTTTCGGTCACACAAGTTTGGACCTTCTTCAGTATTAAATAATTAAGTCTAACAAGAAAAAANAAAAGAAATAACAATAAATAAAATAAGCGCAACACAAACATCTTAGTAAATTGAAAATAATATAAAAAACTCACTTAATTGAGAAGTAACATTTTAGTACACAACATCACTAACAAAATAAAACAGCCAAATATATATAGATATCCCCACTATCAGATCAGAAGATCAAAAGGTTCACAATAAGTCGAATAACATGTTTACAAATTAAATACAAAAGTAACGGTTTAAACTTTTGATCTATACAATTCTAAAAAGGGAAAGTACCTAAGGTTTTAGCTTATCAGTGTCCGACATTACATTTATCGGATTGTCTTGTAACTTGATGTGGAGCATTTCTGAAACTGATCTCTTATAAAATAATTTTTCCATATCTAAGATTTTAACGTCATTCCATATAAAGTCATGACCAGTCTCCAAACGATGCTCCGTAACCACAGAAACAAAATCAGAATTTCTATTAATCTGATTTCTATGTTCGCTAATTCTTGTTTTTAATTTACGCTTTGTTTGTCCGACATAAGATATATTACAATTATTACAATTAATTTGATACACAACATCTTTATTTTGATCGTGAGTTAACCTATCCTTTCCAACTTTTATGAATTTACTCAATTTATTCAAACTTCGAAACGCCAAAGAAATCTCCTTGGTTTTTTTAAAAAATCTTGAAAAAGAGTCAGACAAATCAGGAATATAAGGAACAACAAAATATTTTTTAACAGTTTCAAGATCAGAATGACAGTCAAATTTATTGTCAATGTTTAAATTTAATCTGTTATGAATTAAAAATTTAATTCTATTCCTGATTATCCTAAATATAAATTGTAAAGGATAATTATTCATAAGGAGCACCTCTATCATAAATTTAAAATTATTCTGTTGGAAGCAAGGGTCAGATAAAA
>NW_018023377.1:2666-12688 GCF_002006095.1 Pseudomyrmex gracilis | reverse complement strand
TACTAAGTAGTTCCAGCGTTGACCGCTCGATAGCGCCGCTTACCCGCGCTAGAAAAAATCAGTCCGGGAACTTTCCGGACAAACTGTGTAGACGCTCGCTCCGAGCGAACAGCGCCTTTTGGCGCCGTTCACTTGTTATCAGTTATTATTAATATTATTGTTTGATCGGCGCGCCGGCCAACAGCCTCAAGGAAATGACCAGTAAAATCGGCTCTGCACACCGCGTTAGGAACGACTCGCGTATCGTGTTGTCCGCGCGTTTGACCTTCCACCGTCACGCCGGCTGCTTAGAGCGCAATTCATTTCTGAGCGCTCCGCCGCGAAAGAGTTAAACCTGCGTGCATACTGCTGGCATACTGCTATCATTTGGCTATCGGGGTTGGGCAGCTTTTCGAATGGAAGCATTTGAATTTTGTTCAAAATAATTACTAATTTTTTCAATATTTTCTTCTGTAGCTACAAACACAGAAGAACCTAGCAAATCGTGTCTACGGTTTTGAATAGTTCTATACTGCACAAAATTATCGATAACTCTGTTAAAAACAATACAAAAAGTATTTTAATGCAGGTTTATCGCCAAAAATGATTTCACGTAACGTATAAGTTTTAATAAATAATAAATTCTAACCTCTTCAGTATAATATCGCTTGTAACTTTGTGTGCCGTATTCAGTATGAAACTCTCTATAAGTATTGCTATATAATTTTTCTCTCGAGTAGAAGCACTTGATAAGATAAATCTTTTTTTCCGTTGATTGACGATTTTAACGCACACATAGTTGCTTCTATCACAGCTAGAATAAAACTGCAGACCTTCTGGTAGACAATGATTAACTGTTTTGAAGCCATGGAAGGGAAGACCAATCGTTTAGTTTCAACACATTCTCGTGAGACATCCTACATATGCGACAAAGATAGCATTCAAAACGAAATCAAAGAATTAAAAAAACACTCTGCAACAAAATCGCTATACATTACAACAAATAAACAAAAAAATAATTAGAAAACATCAAACTAAATCATCTACCAACACACTCAAAACATGCTATCACAAGAACAAACAGACTTAAAGAAACGAGTCACTTGCGACCCATACATACAAAGAGTCACAGATAAGATAGACAGAATCCTAAATAAACACAACATAAAAATAATCTACAAACCGAGAAAAATAGAACAGATTCTTAACAATTCAAAGAAGAAAAGACTTCCACTGGACACATCAGAGATGTACAAACTACTTTGTTCATGCGGTAAAATATATATAAGAGAAACTGGTAAGATGATAAGCACACAACTAAAAGAACATCAGTCAGCAATGCGTCTAAAACACTACTCACAATCGGCATTAACAGAACATCAATTAAAAACTGGTCACAAAATCATGTTTGACCAAACCTAAGTATTAAACAAAACTGCAACTTATTTCCCTACAAAATATATGTATAAATTGGAGATATACATTAAAAGAAGATAAACATTGAAACAATCTCAATAGAGATAATGGACAAATGATCAGTTCACTAATGACAATTCATCTTGCTATAACACATTTCCCCTTCCTTCAGGGACACCTGAGCATCTCAGTATCATGTTGTTCTTGAAACCCTGATAAAGTGAGCTGAAATGTTCACGTCGATATAAAAATGACACTAACGCGGTTTAAACCCGAAAAATATCTTCGAATGTTAAAACAATTATGCACCGCGAAAGCATCAAATATTAAAAATTATATATTAGAAAATAACAAAATTACTAAGAATAAATAAATGAGAACTCAGAAGAAAAGCTGAATAATAAAAAAATTAATTGTATGCAAAAACAATTTTATTGCTATTATCACACATACTAAAGTTTTACATATAATATAAATTAGAATTTTCTGGTTGCTCTTTCTTTATTATTTCTTTTTAATCCAAGTAATCGCAATCTTCTCCAATATTGTTTTGTGTTAACATCTAATTCTTCTAAACTTGGTGGAGGACCAGTTCTAAGAGTCCATAACCAATTAGGATATTCAGAATCAGATTGTATCTTGATATCTTCTCCTTCTTCTTTATAGATGTTTGTACCGCATACATGAGTCAAGAGTCTGTTAACATCTTTTTCTACAGGTAATAATTTCTTTTCTGTCGCAGATAGTGTCTTTTTAGATAGTTTTTTTATTCCTCCTTTTCCTGTAAAAAAATATAGTAATTGTAAAGATTAGACTTTCTCATATTTATGTTTAAGATACATGACATATACAGGACGTTTTATTTTAATAATTCAGTCACGTTTCTCCAAAATTATTGATTATGCACAAATTTATTTCAGATGAAAATAGAACAATTTCGAAGAAGACATATTTTGATCACGTTCTTCTTATCTAACAAAGAGAGGGCACGATGTGTGACCAATCAATTTTGCCAAAACTTTTTGTATCGATAGGTCACTACGCCAAGTATTACAGAGTATTACTCAAGCGTTCACGAGAAAATCGCAATTAAAAATTTTCGAACAACATAAGTAGATATAAAATAGAGTTTTATCGAAGAGCGCGTGGCGCAGCGGTAGCGCGCTAGACTAGTAGTGGCGGTAGAACGCTGCTAGTTCGAGTCTCAGTGAGTTTTTTTTATTTTTGAAATACAAGTAATTTGTATAATATAATGCAATTACTATTCAAAATAAATGTAAGTAATTACAGCATATTACATGCATGCTTTCTTGCAGTTAAATAAAACACGTTTCACATTTATTCGTATAGCACTGATTCTTCCAATATTATAATTAATTTTAACACAATGAAAAATTTATTACTTACATTTATTTTGAATAGTAATTGCATTATATTATACAACATATTGCATTATATTATACGTGTTACCTTGTATAGTGATCTATCGATACAAAAAGTTCCGGCGAAATCGATTGGTCACACATCGTGCCCTCTCCTTGTAAGTAGAGATCAAAAAAATACAAAAGTCACCTCTACTTTTTTAAATATAACTGCTCATTTTTGAATATCTATGATTATAGTCACCTCAAAACGAATACGGATACTTGAAGTTATTCAAGAGCAAGAATTATTGGATTGTAAATGTAAAAAGTGACCTTTTCAAAAAAAAAGGTAAAAAAGGCGCCAAGTACACGCGCCACACGTATCTCTAAAAAAAGTATTACAATATTATTATACTACATACAACCTCTTTCTCTACAAGATCTAGTCTACAAAAGAAATGATATTAAAAAGTAGCGCCAAGGAAATTTTGTATGTTTATACATTGTTATAAAATAGTATAAAACGGCCAAAAGTCGAAAATTCATGTTATCCATGGAACTGTTTTCAAAATAAAAGATATTTAATGCAAAAAACCTTGGCGCGTCTGCACCAAAACCTAAAGACAGATCACGTACACGCGAGCTATTCACTTCACATATAGAAGTTTAATTTCATAAAAAATCAATTAGCATAGCTCTTCAAATGTAGCAATAATTATAAAAGTAATTTATTATTCAAGTATTATTCAATAGAGTATTGAAGTAATTTTCGATACTTTTGAGAATTACCGTTAAATGAGTTTTGTCGAAAGAAAATAATGTTATTTTATCAAAAGAGTTCAAAAAGTACTTTATAATTGTGCGCTTAATAAAAAAGCTATTGAGTAGCTATCACATCAGATTGAAATAAATTTTAGTTCAATATAGCTTTTGCGCCAAGTTTTTTTGCATTAAATATTTTTTATTTTGAATATTCAAAATATTTTTTATTTTGAAAACAGTTTCACATGAGTTCTCGACTGTTGGCCATTTTATACTATTTTATTTTGTAACAATGTATAAACAAGATTCCTTGGCGCTACTTTCTATTATATCATTTCTTTTGTATCATTTCTTTTATATCATTTCTTTTAACTTTAGATTTTAGAGAAAAGGAGTTTCTGTGTATAATAATATTGTAATATTTTTTTAGAGATACGTGCGGCGCGTGTATTTGACGCTTTTTTTACCTTTTTTGAAAAGATAATTTTTTCGGGATATCATTCATTTTTGTAGAATAGATTTTTGACAAACACTTTTTTTAATACAATTTAATATATTTCATTATAATAACAAAAATATATATAACAGATAATATACATAAAAAAGTGTTGAAAGTACTTGCATCTTTTTAATTGTTTTATGTGGATTCTAATCAAATCGGCAAAAAAGTGTTTGCTATTGTTTTTATTTATTGCAAAAGTGTTAAAATGTTTAATTATTTTAAACAATTAGATATTTTCTTTTAGTTGGTTTTGTTTTCGTAATTTTTTTATGACAATGCAACGTAAATTTGACCAGAACTAAATATAGAATTCCCTACGTCCATAATAGCGTTGGACGAACTCAGTCCTTGGCTTTTGTACAATAAGCAAAGTTTTACTTTTTTGCGTACTCGTTATTTGAAATATTCCGAATAACAAAAGTCACTGTACCAAATGTATTGTTTACAAGGCTCAGCAGTAGTATTACGTCTTATCATAACTTTTGCTCCGATCTTAATAATAATTGTTTTCGAATAATAATTGTTTCTGGCTGTTCTAGAATTATCATCTTCAATATTTGACAATACTTCTAAAACGTTTTTTTATTAAAGTAGTTATCGCACAAGTCTTATTCAAAGGTTTCATTTTACGCTACAGAAAAGTACTATTCTCAGAACTCGATTCTCACATGTCATACGAATAATTCAGACTTTATTTTATCAACACGTCATTAGTGTAGAAATAAATAGATAGATTTATTATGCTCAAAACCTATCAAAACCTATTACTTACATCTATTTAACAATTTTACTTGTTTTTGCTAATGCGGTAAACTTTTATTTAGTAGCGACTGTCCACGCTTTACATCAAACGGCAATCTGACAATTTCGCGCGCGTCTCATCAAATGTCAGTTTGCTTTTAGATGTCAAACGAAACTACTAAAATGACTTTTCAATTTCACTAATGAAAACTAAAACAACGCTTAAAACGCTAAACAAATAATAGCTAAAAAATAGCTGCAGGCGAAGTAGGCGCGGAGATCTAGGAGCAAAAAGGGCGGTTTTTCTTAGGGATACTCGAGTACACACACACGGAACGCGCAAGATTATAAGAATCGCATTAGTCGATCGGTTTTACAATCGGCTATTTTTATCCAACATGTCTGGATGTTCGGTATATTGGCCGGCTCGATCTTACATCAATTAATCATTACTGACCATTCTTCTTCTTTTCTTTCGATCGATATCTTGTGTGTCTCTTTCTCGCCAACATAAAAAAAAACATTAACACCTGCCGTTTGCATCTTTATATGTAACATCTCTGAGATTAGCCTTTTATGATAAAACTATTCACTGTCTAAAATTTCGACATTATCCCATTGGAAGTTATGGCCCAAAAGTTTTGAAGAAAATAGTGTAATCTCTTATTAAGATTATACTATTTTACACTATCTCTCTTTAAGATATTCGTGTTAGCAATTTTGAGATTATGATTTGTTTTTAATCATACAATTAAGAGCAAACTTTTTCTTTTCACTTTTTATTATTCGATTCTTTGATTCCTAACTTTTTAAAAAATTTTTTGTTCCTTTGACTATTATATAGTTCTGACCAACTACTAATTTAAAACCTGTTTAATTTTCCCAATTAACTTGTTATTATCTATTTATTAAATTATTTAATTACAGACTTTCCGACGCATACATCATACTTTTACGTCTGTTGTTTATGATATCGGTTGTTGACTCTTCTTGATTTGCTAACATACTTAAGATTGAGCTCTATCTTTTTAGAACTCTCCGTAGAATTCTCTCTTAAGATTGTTTATACGGAATTTAATTTTTAGTAAGAATATTCTTCTATTATCAACAGATGTTGATAATAAACATAATAAAAATAAATTAAAGAAAACTGCCTCAATGCTTTTAAAGAGTTTCTTATTTAGACACATACAATTATTTTAAAAAAACAGTCTCTACTGTGCTAACTTCAAAAAAATGGCAACAGCATTTAAAACTTAAAAAGGAAAGAAGAAAAAGCCCCAGAAAATTAAAAACAGAAAAACTCAAAAAAGAATCGAAAAAAGCTACAAACGCTGTTATTAAAAAAAATAAAAATTTAAATAAAATAATAAAAAACTTAAATAAAGATATTTATATAGAAGAATATAAAACTAGTTAAAAAAAAAGAAAAAGAACATTATTTATTAAATATTGTTTCTGTTTTAATTGAATGCATTTACCAAAGTTTGTATTTAAACCAAGCGGTTTTTTATTTTATAGAAATTTAAGTTAGGTATACTTATTTATTTAGTTTTATAAAACTGGTACCTTCAAGTTATGTATTATTTAAAAGTTTAATAATTTATTAATATTAATAGAGGTTATTAATATTAATAGTTATATTAGTATTGAAATATTAAATATGGAGCGCGTTTCGAGCATTTGTATTGATAACACGCAAATAAAAGCAGTGAGTGTGAAATCAGCGCTAAATGAGGAAAAAGCAAAGAAATAAAGTAAAGTGATTAGTAAAAAGATAAAAAGTTTGTTGAAAAGATAATAAATAAACAGTGTCGTGCAAATTTTTTCTGCAAAAATACGAACAAAAAGAAACTGATTGAAAAGTATTTGAAGTTAGAAAACAAGAACAAAGGAAAAGACAGTTATAAAAAAAAGCGCGCATGGACGTAAAATTAACAGATGGCGATATCGCTCTGAGAAAAGAAGAACCGTCTGATAAGGGAATTGTAGAGCAGACGATAACGGTAAACAACGAAGTGTTTACATCAGCAAAGCAGAACGGAGAAACAAAGAAAGAAAATACAGTGTGTAACACGCCGAAAGTACAAAGAAGAGGAAAAAGAACAACTGCCGAAAGCTAGAAGAAAGAAAGAACAAAAAGCGACGGAAATATAAAAGAGCTGCTTACATAAAAGAAAAGAGAGCAAATCGGATAAAACAGAACCGTAAAAAAAAAGTTTTTTTGGAGCAACCCACGCAGAAAAAAAGAGTAACAGATATGACAGATATATACAAAAAAAAAACGATAGAAAACTTCTGTTACAACTTTTACGGAAAATGAATCAGCAGAAAAAAGATAGATCATGCCGTCGACGGACCGTAAAGCGTTAAAAAGAAAATTACCGCAAGAGATCAAACAAGAAATGGAGAAAAAAAAGAGATATGGCGAAAGCAAGGAGAAACGCTAGAAAAAAGAATTGAAGAGAAGATAAAAAAAATGGAAAATAGTATTAAGAAAATCGGAACAAATGAAAATGAAATGACATAAGTAAGACATACAGAGATTAGTTCAAATAGGGAAAACGAAATATGTATTGAAAATAAGTTGCATACAGAAATAAAAAAAAAAATGAAAAGTTTAGAAAAAAAATATGAGAAAATTGAAGCAGAAAAAAGAAACTATATCATAATAAAAAGATTTAAAAAAAAGAAAAAAATTGGAAAAAGAATTAGAAAATTTCTTTCAAGAAAAGGTAAGAGTTGAGGCAAGAGTTTAGCAGGCTAATAGAGAAAACAAGGTAATATGGGCAAAGTTGAACAAATGGGAAGAAAAAGAGAAAATCATGCAAAAAAGAACACACTTGTTGAAGAAATAGTATATGTAGATCATGATAAATCAAGAAAAAAAAGAAACATACAAAAAGAAATTAATTGCATCTAAAAGAGTATTGAATACCGATGCTAGAGACCTGTAAACCGACATTTTGAATCAAAATTTCTCCGTATTTACTATCAAATGTTACTCTATCTACTACTATCAAATGTACTTTCTTATCATTTCCGAGAACATTCCGAGTTCGATGATTCAGGTACACTTACATGTGAACAGTATGATTAACTATTTTTCAGTTGAAATTTCGAATATTTCAGAACATGAAGTAGTGATCTATCAATCTAATTCGCTATGTTATTCTACAAGTTTTTGCTTTTAACTCATCAATTATCCTGAATTCATTGCTTATTTGGCAACAAAGAAAGTCTTACGAAGAGAAGTGAAGTGCCTGCGATGCAATGCAATGATTTATTTGAACACACAATGTCAATCTTTAATTCTTCATTGCACAAAATCATATTATAAACAAGTTTGTAGTAGAAAACGAAAGCAACAGACATGTAATTTTAAAATTAGTGTCCTAATTAGGGACATTGTGTTTAATTAGGGACATGGTTTGCACGTGCTTCAACAGACTTACAAAAACTAGAATTAATATGTTTTTCAATATTATGGCTACTTCGTATCCATTGAATGAAAATAATATACAATAAATGTATTTCAAACATGAAACGTTCACGTACTATGTTCGTGTTATAAACGTGTAGGCAAGGGGGGCTACACCCTCCCGCAAGAGGATTTGAGAAACAAATTTACAGATTTGTTGTGAGTTTTCCGGACTTCGGGACACAAAAAAAACTGTATATACAATATTTAAAAGAAGTATTATTACCACATGGAAAAAAAGAAATTTCTTTTAATAATAAATTTGTAGTGCGGTCAAAGAGTAATCCTGCATTGCGTGACAAAATTTTTCTCGATAATGACATTGCAAGAACATGTACTATTAAAGTTATTCCTCCAAAATAGATACCTTTATGTCAACCGTGTGATGTTTATTTTTATAGACAAGTAAAACATTTTATAAAGCGTTTGCAGACTTGTTCGACTTTAATAGAACAAAAACGCAAAATAGCACTCTCGTGATTGTATAAAAATTCATCATCAATTGTCCGATCCACGTTTTCGAAATATGTTACAATATGCATGGTTTGCCTCAAAAGTAACAAACGAGAGAAAGATATTTATGAATGTCAACAAAGAGAGAGTATGTTTTTCAAGATAATATTAATACAATAGATATTTTATAGATAGATACAATAGATATTTTAAAGAAACTATGTAACTATAAAAATGCAGCGTTCATACAATGTGCACACTGTCGTGAAAAGTATTGTTTTACTTGTTTTTATGACAAATATCATCCTGCGTTATATATTATCCCATCTTCTTCGAATGAATAAAATATGTTTCATGTATTTTTACATGTTCGCATACACTTATTTATCCGCTTTTTATAAACACAAATTAGTAATTATTAATAATCTGTTTATTTCTACCGTACTTTTTAAATTCGCGGGCTCTTTATGCAAAAAAATGCACTTTTATAACATGCAATATATAAATAAAACTGTATTACTTACATTTAGATTGTATTGTAGACAAAACTTGTATTAAAAAAAAAGAAAATCCATCGAGACTCGAACCAGCAACATCACCATTACTAATCTAGTACGCTATCGCTACGCTACGTACTCTTCGAGATTAAACGGTCTATTTCATATCCTCTTAAAGTAACTCGGATTTTTCAAACTCGATTTTCTCGCGAATGCTTGAGTATTGCATCTTATTACTTTACCCTGCAATACTCCACATAGTCACCTATCGATCCTATAAATTTCGTCCAAATCGATTGGTACAACATCGTGGTCTCTCCTTGTTAGAAGAATGGCATATGAATATTGATGGACAACTAGCTGTTATAACATCAAACTAAACAAATAAAGACCACAAAAGAAGAACTTGATAAATCACATTTTCATAATTTTAGAGAAAAGCGACTTTAAAGTTTGAAACGTACGTGTATTTTTCTGTACACATTTTATAAAAATGGATGTATCTTGGGATCTATCAAGAATTTTCCCTTTTTTTTTGCTTTGGATAATTAAACTATTCTATTTTAACTACCAAATAATATTAAAAACAGAAAAATAAAAAATTGAGTTTATCAAGTTTTTCTCCTGTGGTTTTCAATGGTAAATACAGTTTCCATCTTCAATGGCAAATACCCCAGATAACCAAATTTGTCGAAACAGATTTTGCCAAATGCATGTTACAAATTTTGTTAGCAGAAAGACATCAAATATGATGCAGAGTTTGTTTTATCTGGCAATGTTGCAAAATTGTTAGCAAAAATATATCCAAGCTTGTTAACAAAACATAA
>NW_018023377.1:0-2276 GCF_002006095.1 Pseudomyrmex gracilis | reverse complement strand
AATCTTCATACATAATATATATAAAATTATGTTTACATTTGAATATTAAATTGACAATAATTATATAAATATTAAAATAACATAATATAATATTTAATTTTAAATAATTTTACAATATTTCTATATTATCAAATATATAACTTAGATTATGCATGTACACAATATTTATTGTTTATTAATACATAATTGGATTTTCCTAAACAGATATGAAAAGCGATTAAGTATTATGNCCAAACTGCATTCTCCTAATAAAATCAATTAAAATTTCACTAATTGATTCAGTGATATCACTGATTTGCAGTGAAAAAATGCCTCTCTTAAAGTTAGGTGTCAGTAACAAATTAGTTTTACTAAGAAACAGTTAAAACTTCGCTGATTTACTTAGTAACAAATAGTTTTATTTAAAATTAGTAACAATATCACTGAATGCCATTAACATATTAGTTTTAAAGTAATTGATTGTGAAAGTTTCAATGGCTAAATTGATAGAGTGCCCACTTGGTAATCAGAGGGTTACAGGTTCGAATCCAGTCAAGATGATTTTTAACACAATGGATTTTTTCTACAAGGTAATACTAAGACAACATAGAGAATAACCAAGAAAACTTACTCAATAATATAAATAAAGAATCTAAGTCATTTTTTTATATTATAAATGTACTTTTGCTATCAAATCGTGTTGCGCAGATCTTGCTTTATATTTGGCGTCAATTTGGTCTCAAGTTATGTTATCAAGCTTTGCTCGGTTTTTGGTAGCAATTTGCTATTACTTTTTGTCGACAAGCTTTGGCAACAAAATCGAAGCCTAATGCGGACACAGTTGATGCCAATTTGCTAAGTATTTGTGCTTAAAATTGCTGATAATTTGCTGGCAAATTGCAAACAAATTGTTTACTGGGTACAGTTTGTAGTATGATAATAGAATGTATACATATACATATGTACTAAATCAGTATGAAATTATATATGACATATATACAAGGTACCCAAAATAGCTGTATCTAGTAGCAAAAAACTTTTTGACTCAGTATAACCTTCCTTATCTCCTATACATTGGTACTATTATCAAAGCTTGTATTTATACGACGTATATAGTTCCTTGCACAATGCAAAGGAATAGCGATAGCAATGGAAATAACACCGGCTTTATAGGGATTATTTCTATAAATAACAGTAGGAACAGCGGAATCTAACATTTAGAAATACACATGTATTACTGCAGATCGGAAATAGGCTATAGCTTATAAAAAATTTCCGACGAGTTGAAATTCTTTGTCTATCGCCTATCGCTATTCCCTCGCATTGTGCAAGGGGCTTATAATTGTTTCACTACTCATACTACTAATAAATATTTGCAAATGTACGATAGTAAAGGGCCAGCGAGAAAATTTGACAAACGCAAATAACAATTCTTACTTAAGCGAAATTGATTTAAGCAAGAATCTAAGCAATTGACTTAAGCAAGAATCTGCTGTAACGTAATAGAACAATCTTAAACTGTATGCATGATTATGATCATTACGAGATATTCTAACCTGAACTTGAACACTATTAACTCTAACGCTCAATAATTCGCTTCGCGAAAGCAACACGTTTTTCTATCAGATTCTTTTATTTTGTATCAAAATATGTCGAATAAGTGTATCATAATTGTATCATAATTTATCATAAAATCAATTGTTAATTTACAATTAAAAAACATCAAAATAATAAGAATTGCATTACCTGGTATGGCATAATCTCTTATTTGTATCATATTTTGAATAGGTAATAAGTGTCTTGATAACTGAGAAAGTCGACAAATCACAAGCAGATTCATTTTTTTATGAAATAATATACTTCTCACTTCTTTCTTTCCTTCAGTTTGTAAGTTTAGTTTAGCATATGACTCCTGGACCTAGAATGGTTAGTCCATATGACATTCTGAGGGAAAAGTCAGATGGTGCGGAACGTGCGTAAAGAGCCATCTACAATGGAGAGTTGTAGGCCGTAACAGTGGTCTAGTTTCCATCGAAACCCTCAATTCGGTTTCACTCCGGTACAGATCAAATTTAATGTTCCGTTTCCATTGGAAGTAGAGTAGCACAGATATCTATACTAAACTAGATTGCTAACATGGCAGTTATTGGGATAGAATGGCGTGTGTCCGATAGAGTTTCCGGTGTATGCGAGAAAATGGCTGCTGCCGCCACATATTTAAAACAGTTATTGCTAGTGATATTCAACAACGTGGTGTAATAATTATTATTTTAATGTAACAAATTATATAAATTGAA
>NW_018023376.1:5441-12901 GCF_002006095.1 Pseudomyrmex gracilis | reverse complement strand
TTATACACAGTCAAAGTGTGAAGATAAATTTAATGAATCTGAAATAAAAAGTGTACCGTTTTGCAAAATTTGCAATAATTTTTGAGTAATAATTACAAAAAGTAGCACCAAGTAAACTTTTGTACGTCATTTTTTACATATTAAAAAAACTTATTTTTCTATAAAATCAGATTTATAAAATAGAAAATTGTGTGATACCTCGAAACACTTACCTTTTGAAAAAAAGGTAAAAAAAGGCGCCAAGTACACGCACAACACGTATAGTATTTATTTAAATTGATTTAAATTAAAAATCTTAACTCTCAAACTGCTTTTTTATTTATACAAGGTTTTTTAGTTAAACAAGAGAACAATTTATTTTAGTTTACTATAATACTATAAAGTAAACTGTTATACATTATTAGAAAACAATATAAAACAATAGGAAATATGAAATAATAATTCTACCATATACTACAAAAAATTCTTTCTCTACAAAAAACATTCACAAAAAAGATGATATCAAAAAGTAGCACCAAGTAAACATTTTAGATAAATCACGTTTTTATCCAAAGTACTCCGTGTTATGAATCTGATCTCAATATGCCTGAATCAGGATAAACTTCGTCTGCCGTGAAAATTTGAAACTCATATGAATTTTTGATTTTTATTTCAAAACATCCTATGGTACATAATAATGAGTGGATATAGTGGAAATGCGGCGGAAACGGAAGTCCCGATAGGTTAGAGCGAGCGTGTGTGTGTGTTAGGTAGAGTAGAGAGGCGAGCGTGGTAGATTATAAGTTAGTATGTATTTGATGTTTTAGTATGTAAGATCTAGTAAGTAAGTTAGACTGTAAGGCGAATATTTTATGTATAGAGACTGTAACCCTAAGGGGATCAATAATAAACTATCTAATAATCTAAATCTATTAGAAAACAATAATTTATAGATAAATCACGTTTTTATCCAAAGTACTCCGTGTTATGAATCTGATCTCAATATGCCTGAATCAGGATAAACTTCGTCTGTCGTGAAAATTTGAAACTCATATGAATTTTTGATTTTTATTTCAAAACATCCTATGGTACATAATATAACTATCTACTTCGATTCCTATCACGGAATACAGTTTTGTTCAACAAAGAAAAAATTTGTTGGGCCCAGTTTTTGTTACATTAACAAACCGATTTGTTAGAGAAACTAACAAGTAGATTCTACAAAACTTAATTTTGCGTGATTATTTAAAAAATAATTATGTACTTTAATAAGTTATCATCACGAAAAAAATTTGGAGAGAAAGAATTTTCTAGGCCTATTAAATTTTTGTTACATTAACAAACGATTTGTAGTAAAACTAACAAGTAGACCCTGCAAAACTTTATTTTCCGTGAAAAACAAAAAGAAAAAAAAGAAAAAGTTTTTTCCAAATAACAATTATTTAATGCAAAAAAACTTGGCGCGGCTGCACCTCAAATATCATATATTCACGGCAGTTAGATGTAATAACTACTCACAGTAGTTTTCGTTTCAAACTATTTTTTTTAAACCACCAATGTTGTACTTTCAAACTACAAAAGCACTAATTTTACACTACAATTTGTAATTCTCGAAATTGATTATTATTATTTTAATACTTAACGTCATTTGTATACTGACTTATAAGGTGACATCAAAATAAAAATATTTGTATAATTTATTGAAATATGACGTTGATTGGCTTATTATTTGTCATATTCAAAGATATGTATGAGAAAGTTCTGATGTTCGAAAATACGTATATAAAATATATGAAAAATAATTGTAATAGCTGTAACAAGCTCACGCGTACACAGAACATGTATATCTGCAGTTTGGAAATAGCTTGTAAGCACATGTACATCCGTCGATAAATTTTTGGTGCAGCCGCGCCAAGTTTTTTTGCATTAAATAATTGTTATTTGGAAAAAACTTTTTCTTTTTTTTCTTTTTGTTTTTCACGGAAAATAAAGTTTTGCAGGGTCTACTTGTTAGTTTTACTACAAATCGTTTGTTAATGTAACAAAAATTTAATAGGCCTAGAAAATTCTTTCTCTCCAAATTTTTTTCGTGATGATAACTTATTAAAGTACATAATTATTTTTTAAATAATCACGCAAAATTAAGTTTTGTAGAATCTACTTGTTAGTTTCTCTAACAAATCGGTTTGTTAATGTAACAAAAACTGGGCCCAACAAATTTTTTCTTTGTTGAACAAAACTGTATTCCGTGATAGGAATCGAAGTAGATAGTTATATTATGTACCATAGGATGTTTTGAAATAAAAATCAAAAATTCATATGAGTTTCAAATTTTCACGACAGACGAAGTTTATCCTGATTCAGGCATATTGAGATCAGATTCATAACACGGAGTACTTTGGATAAAAACGTGATTTATCTATAAATTATTGTTTTCTAATAGATTTAGATTATTAGATAGTTTATTATTGATCCCCTTAGGGTTACAGTCTCTATACATAAAATATTCGCCTTACAGTCTAACTTACTTACTAGATCTTACATACTAAAACATCAAATACATACTAACTTATAATCTACCACGCTCGCCTCTCTACTCTACCTAACACACACACACGCTCGCTCTAACCTATCGGGACTTCCGTTTCCGCCGCATTTCCACTATATCCACTCATTATTATGTACCATAGGATGTTTTGAAATAAAAATCAAAAATTCATATGAGTTTCAAATTTTCACGGCAGACGAAGTTTATCCTGATTCAGGCATATTGAGATCAGATTCATAACACGGAGTACTTTGGATAAAAACGTGATTTATCTAAAATGTTTACTTGGTGCTACTTTTTGATATCATCTTTTTTGTGAATGTTTTTTGTAGAGAAAGAATTTTTTGTAGTATATGGTAGAATTATTATTTCATATTTCCTATTGTTTTATATTGTTTTCTAATAATGTATAACAGTTTACTTTATAGTATTATAGTAAACTAAAATAAATTGTTCTCTTGTTTAACTAAAAAACCTTGTATAAATAAAAAAGCAGTTTGAGAGTTAAGATTTTTAATTTAAATCAATTTAAATAAATACTATACGTGTTGTGCGTGTACTTGGCGCCTTTTTTTACCTTTTTTTCAAAAGGTAAGTGTTTCGAGGTATCACACAATTTTCTATTTTATAAATCTGATTTTATAGAAAAATAAGTTTTTTTAATATGTAAAAAATGACGTACAAAAGTTTACTTGGTGCTACTTTTTGATTCATAATACGGAGTACTTTGAATATAAAACGTGATCTATATAAATTTTACATAGGTTTATTATTGTTCTCCAATAATGTAATAACGTACCAAAGTTTACTTGGTGCTACTTTTTTGATATCAACTTTTTTGTAAATGGTTTTTTTAGAGAAAGAAGTTTTTGTAGTATATAGTAAAATTATTTTTCCTATTGTTTTATACTGTTTCCGAATAATGTAGTAATGTATACATACATACAACACAATAGTTTACTTAATAGTTTGCTACTTTTTGATCGCTGTTTTTTATAAATCAGGTTTTGTAGAAAATATTTAACTAAACTTGTATAAATAATGAAAAGCAGT
This sequence comes from Pseudomyrmex gracilis, assembly GCF_002006095.1. Classification (NCBI taxonomy): domain Eukaryota; kingdom Metazoa; phylum Arthropoda; class Insecta; order Hymenoptera; family Formicidae; genus Pseudomyrmex; species Pseudomyrmex gracilis. The sequence continues at coordinate 9,321 of NW_018023376.1, read as the reverse complement.
TTGAGAAAAAGAGTTAAAATTTTTAATAAGTTAATTTAAATTTCAATACAATACGTGTTGTGCGTGTACTTGGCGCCTTTTTTTGCCTTTTTTTGAAAAGGTAAGTTTTTCGAGGTATCACACATTTTCTATTTTGTAAAACAGGTAGTAAACTACAATAATTAAATTCAAATTTTTTTTTTCATTATTTCTTTAATCTGTTTTTGTCTTTTCTCAACAATAGTGACACATTTATTTATTTATTTTTTCCAAGAAAAGAATATAAGCATTTGTAGCATTTTTTGGCCAGTGCTGTTTTCTAATTTGCTTATCATCAATTGCAAGCCAGCCAGATTTTCCCTCTCTACACATACTTGTATAATGAATGTTTTCAATACACAGTCCATTAGTAAATATGGCATTCATTACTTTATATAGCTGTCCACTTATTAACACTTTAGTCGTTGGTACAGCACGGATATTTAATTTGTTTGCTGGTATTACTTTACCATCTTCTGAAAATAATAGAAACTGAATGATAAGTATTTCTTTTGTCAACGTTAATTCTCTTTTCAATATTGTATCATTTTTTTTACAAGTGTTACATAAATTAATAGATTCACACCAATGAGGAAAAGTAACACTTAATAAATCGTTAAGATCATAACTCTTTTTCTCTAAANTAATGACAGGAATTGAGATTAAAATATTATTTGATATAACTGTATTTGTATATTCACAATTTCTGCATCGTGTAGTAGAAGTTACTTCATGCTCGACNACATTTTTTATAAAATCAAATTTTGCGCAAAGAGCCAAAAGAAATTCAGATGCATCACGTTTTACACTATTCGAAAAGTTATTTCCTAGATATTGTCGTATTCTATATGTATTTAAGTTAGGCATTCCATTTTCATATTGATGCATTAATACAAATANAATTTTTTCTTTATCATAATTAAATATTTGTTTTCTAATGATACTTAAGTGCAAAAGACATTGCAATATTGCATTTGCATAGGATGACACTTTATCTGTGTTTTGGAAACCACGAATAATCCAACCGGTACTTTTCTGAACATTTTTATGTGATTCTTGTGGATCTTGTACAGAAGCAATTACTTTTGATGAAGTCCATGGATTAGTATCTCGAACCTTACGAAGTTTTTCTTTTGAAACACGAATCATTTGTGCTTCAGGTTTATGTATTTTTTTTAATCTATTGTACTCAATAATAGCTTCTTCACTGGCTTTTACAGATGAAGGATCATAATTAATTAAATACAGTCCTTCTAAAGACGTTACTCGNGACAATGCAACATAAATTTGACCAGGACTGAATACAGAAGTACCTACATCCATAATAGCATTCTGTAAACTCAATCCTTGGCTTTTGTGGATAGTGATTCCATAACTCAGACACAATGGAAATTGTTTTCTAACGACATATATTCTGTCCATGATAGGAAATTTGACATATACTCTCTCAATTGCAAATTCTTCACCTGACGGCAAAAGAAGATTTATTTTTTCNATATTATTATTCCATACATCTTTAACAACGGAAATCACTTTACCTATTGTACCGTTTACAAGGCCTTTGCTAGCATCGATGTTACGCCTTATCATAACTTTTGCTCCAATTTTAATAATAATTTTTTTCGAAAATCCAGCTGTTCTTGAATTATCATCTTCATGATTTGACAATGTTTTTACAATTTTTCTTTCTACAAAGCGATTACAATTATGTAGTTTATCTTCTGCAATTAATACTATTTCTTCAGAAGTAATTCGATTTAGCATTGCCGCATTAAGAACGTCACACATGTGACAAGTAGGAAGTAAACATACGGTGTCTGTCGGCAAATCACTAATAAAAATACATAATTCGTTCAATCTAGATTCCATAGATACACTTTGTAAGGATAGTGTTCTAGTTTGAAGGATTTTACAATCAGACTGAGTCACTAATCCAATACGAATTCTCGATAGTAACTCACGATAAGTTTCATCTCCTTGCTGCCGCATATTGATTGTTAATTCATCGTAGTCAAACAATGTAGTCCATAAGTTAGTGGCCTCCAACGAACCGATATATTTATCAATTTTTTCCTTGGTTAAGCTCACAAAANCAGGATCATCGTTTACTGGAGGTAATTGAAGCAAATCTCCAAATAGAAGAATGTGTTTTCCACCGAACCAACCGTCATCAGAATCAATAGTGTCNAATATTTGACACAATCGAAGATGTATGTACATTAAAGTCAAATTAGATATCATCGATACTTCATCAATAATAATCAGAATAACATCTTCGAGATCTACTCGTAAAACTTTTAATACATGATCAGATAATTGTTTATATTTAGGAATAAAACCGTGTTCAACAGGCAATTGAAGTAGTCTATGAACTGTCAAACCGTCTACGTTAAACGCTGCAATACCAGTGGGAGCTGCTATAGCAGTATCTTTCTTAAGATTTTGTTTTATCCAGCATTTAATAGTTTTAATTAAGAAACTTTTTCCTGTACCACCTTCTCCGCTAACGTATAATCGTAATGGTGATTTATCCGATGTTACAGTTGTAACGACTTTATTAAAAACACGTTTTTGATCTATATTTAATTTTGCTATCATATCACATACATCGACATCTTTATCTATTTTCTCACCAAGGTCTTTGAAATCTTGCATTGCTTCACCAGCTTCTATATTTTGAATACCTATTGGATTTTCTGGATCATCTTGCGATATATTCTGTTTGTTCAATTCGTCGTCTAGATATTCCTGAACCAACTGTTTTGCAGTTTCAAACGCTTTTTGCAATTCCTCTATTTTTTCATGATATTGCAATGCTCCTAAAAGATGTAATTTTATTTTGTGAAATGATTCTGTATAATTATCACATCCGTTTCTAAGATCTTCTAATTTTCGCCATGGTTGAAACATGAGTAATAAAGAAAAGAAATAATTCTCCGGTTGTGTATTTACATTGTATTTATAATGATTAAACAGATATTCACGCTTTCGTCCTTTAAGATATAGACCTTTATCTATTTTGTAATATACGATATACTTACTTTTCGGTTTGGTCTTCGTGATATCAAACCATTTTGCAAATTCGTAAAGAGACACATTTTCTAATTCTTTCGGTCTTATTGGATAATAAGTATCTATCAAAGACGGACAAAATATGTCTGTAGATTTTTTATCAAGATTTTCTATCTCTTTGCGAGTCTTTAATTTTCTATATCTTATTTGATTAACATCTAACCATCTAATAGTCGTATTTCGATCACTTCCATATAAAGGAATACCTAATAATGTATCAGCAGCTTCGAGAGCTCCACATTCTCTGTTGTGCGCAAATCGCAAAGCAATATTCCAAAGATAACTTCCTAGTGATTTGCTTTCATTATTCTTATTATTGGTAATGCAATCGGATAATTCACATTTTCCCGCTTTATTTATATACTTAGTGACGTACCATGTAAGTAATGTTGATTTCTCACCAATAAATTGTATATCCATATTTCCTTCCCAAGCAAGAAGAAGGACAGGATTATAATCATTTATATCANTTTCATTTTGTCTACGAGGAAGATCGTAAAGTCTATTTCTATGTTTTAATTGCTTTCTACCTGCTATCGAACTTGCGACATCTCTTATTGTCAATGCTTCAGTAACGGGACGAGGAAATCCAAACCGACATATACGTACAACTTTACGTCCTACCTTCTTAGAACGCAAACAATAATCGTTATGTTTATGCGTCTGATGCGTATTAACACGTTTATATAATAACGGTGAAATATCTTTATTTGGCATTTTGCANCTTATATGTCGTAAAATAAAGTTGGAAACTTCTTCAGTAGAAGATTCTCCTATAATCGGTGCATTT
>NW_018023376.1:2506-4338 GCF_002006095.1 Pseudomyrmex gracilis | reverse complement strand
TTGTTTAAAGTTTCTTGTAAAGGAAGTGGTAAATGAAACGTTCTACCTTTGACTTTTTGTATCATTTGCCGTTGTGGCAATTGTTTGTTCATAACAGCTCCCATTTTAACAACAGTCTGAAATGCTTTAGCTCTTTGTATAAGAATAGTTTTAAATGAATTAAGAGACAATATTACTTCAGGCACGTTGTCTACGAAAAGATTATTTAAAATACAATACGCAGGCATGACACCATTGCGAAATTTTCGAACACAATAATCACATACATATTGTGCATCAATTTGCCTTTCTTTTACATAAACCATCAAATCTCTCCAAGATGGAACGTCTATTTGTTTTTGAACAGTATTTATTTCTTTAATATTTCTTTTGTAACAAAGTCTTTCACATGATACACAAACGTATCGTGGTATATCCATACAACGTTTAGTCAACGCTTTAAATGCTTTTTTATATTTAGCAATGATATCGTCGTCACTCAAAACGGCATTAGATTGCTGCTGTTTGTATATATCTGCTTTTTCTTGTGCCAAAGTAACAATGTCCTTTAATGTGTCTAAATCAGCACAAGTTAAAGCTCTGTCTAGATTTACAAGCTTCTCATAAACATTTTTAAGTTGATAAATCAAACGTCTCATATTTCTCACTTTTGGAAAATGAGGTGATAATAATTGAAGTGGAATACACATTGCTTTACAAAGACTTGAAGTAATATAGCAACTGTGCGCATGACCTAACTTTTTATCTGAAGTTTTTACAGTACAATTAAAAATAGTTTGCATTAATTTTGGTACGTTCTTTAAAGTACATATATTTATTGTTTGAAGAAGTTTCTCATAATAACTAATCAGAAATGGATCGTCAGTTTTGCATGAATTATCGCACAACCACGACTTTTTCGCTTGTCCTTGTATTAAAGGCAACATATTTACAATTTGTCCTTCGATATTTATTATGAAAGATTCTACTAAATGTTTTTCATGATAAGTAGAATCAAAAAAATAATTTTCAGATGTAGCTGTATGTCTGGATATTCCACACAATGCTTGTAATTTTTCATCAAGTGTGGTACATTCCGCAACAACAGTNAAACATATTTCTGACTTTTTTCTAAGCAAAGATAATATTTTAGAAATATCACGAATGTTACTGTTTTTAACAACAATACACCAACGTATGATTTTTTCTGCTTCCATTCTTTTCTCGATTTTCCCTTTAATTTTGAGCTTTTCTAAAATATTTGTAATAACGGTTTCTTTTGAACCAGGAATCGGTATAAAATTATTTGATCTACGGATTTTGTTATATTTCATAATAATTTTTTTAACTATTTTGTCATTTTTTCTAATCATACGATTCTTAGCGCAAATAGTTGTCGAATTTTTTATGTACCATTGCTGGTTCATTTTACGCTGTTTTTCTAATTTGCATGTTTGTTTATTACACAAATTAGTATCAAAGTTCCCGATATTGTCGCCATTGTTGCAATTAGTAACATTAATCATTTGATTCATTTTCTGTTTTTCTGTTCCAAGTGCACGTGATATACGCATACGAGTCGCGTTTTTCTCTTTTTCTATCACAGTTGTTAATTGCAATATTTTGTGAACTGGATACCGCGCGTCTTGAGGGAAATGCTCAATTTTATTCGTTTCGAATATTTTAAGTAAATGTGAACGCATCAAGCTATGATCATATTTAACGTTCTCAGGCGGAATGTTATACAATCTGGAGATTGCAAAAGCTATTGCAAACACACCACAATCATTTCCGTTCGGTTGCTGTTGCACTGTAGGAAATTTGACAGAATTGAAATCATAATCTGGAAATAA
>NW_018023376.1:0-1404 GCF_002006095.1 Pseudomyrmex gracilis | reverse complement strand
GAAGCAGCCTGTTTTTTTAGGCGCTGAAGCAGCCTGTTTTTATAGGCGCAGAAGCAGCCTGGTGATATAGGCGCTGAAGCAGCCTGGTGATATAGGCGCTGAAGCAGCCTGTTGATATAGGCGCTGAAGCAGCCTGTTTTTATAGGCGCAGAAGCAGCCTGTTTTTATTTGCGCAAAGCACTTAATGCAGCCAATCTTTGTAGGCGCAGTCTTGTATACAGTCTTGTATACAGTGATGTTTATAGCGCAGCTTATATTTATATTTTTTTTATACTGTTATCTGCAACAAAAAAAATATAAATTAATTAATTTAATAAATAAATATATATTAATATTTAATAAATGTTGACATACGTATTAAAAAAAATATTAACACAGACATACCTGAAGCTCTTGTTCTATCTTCTTTCTTCCTTCTTCTTTTCCTTGTCTCAACTCTATAAAAAAATTACATTTATAGTTTTGAAAATCAATCTATAAAAAAGTAGTAAAACAATATAAATGTAATATATTTTTCAAAATATTTAATTAATATTTATTATTTGTTCATAATGACAAGTCAAATCCTCGTGAAAATGTTGTAAGAGGTAAGAAAAAGGCCAATACATGGAAACCACAGGTTGTTTGTGTGTGTAATGTAGATGTTTTGAATAAAGACACCAAACGTTTCGATCCTAGTATCGGATCTTCTTCAGTGATAACTGTACAATCGAATATATGAACACAGTTATCACTGAAAAAGATCCGATACTGGGATCAAAACGTTTGGTGTCTTTATTCAATATATTACACACACGAACAACCTCGTGGTTTCCTCGTATTCGCCTTTTTCTTACCCATTATGTTATTTACATATTCATATTTTTATACTTACCACTTAAGCAAGAAAAAATGCACAATATCGTCTATAATAAAGTACAATAGCACTCTCACTGCGTGTACTACCTGTGGAAACAATAAATTTGTTTGTTTATATACACTACAAAGTTATTTAAGAAATAAAAAAACATACAAGAACAATGCGAGAAATATCTGTCATTCACAACATGTACATACTACATGTAACATAACTATTCAAGATTGGACAGTCAATTGTGGAACATCTTCATCATTATTCATGTCTCATAGACACGCTGTCGCAGAAGAAGATTGCAATGAGATCGATCATGTAACTTTTCCCCTAAGGCGGAATGAAAAGTTTCACGTAAATTCATAATCTAAATGCACGTAAAACTTTTCATTTTTCGCTTGTACGCCCTAGGGGAAAAGTTACATGATCGACCTTCAGCGTCCTTCCGACGGGTGATCGCGGCTTAATAGATAGATCGATAACACGCCGCGAGAGGTCGAGGTCGCGACCTGCAGTGCCGATGCGCTCGCGCAGGATTGATTTCCGTTATTGTT
>NW_018023375.1:10955-12106 GCF_002006095.1 Pseudomyrmex gracilis | reverse complement strand
AATTATTATACATATAATTATACATATATGATGCTTATGATTACATATTAACTTCTTTTTATGTGTTTTTATGTAATTGTAACATTAAAAATTGATATATTGTTTTTGGACATTTATAAAACCTGATATTTTCTTTAAATATAAAGATATTCTGATATTTATATATCTCAATATTTATATAAGTCAATGATTTATACCATAGAATATGCAANATTAAAATTAAGATTAAAATCAATTACTACATTCAAGCAATTGAAATTTTTGCAAGACTAAATAAATGTATACTTTAATTTTAAGAATAGATCAATATTTACCTGCTGTCCCATATATAAATTCTATCTCACATTTTTCCNATTCTACGTTTACTTCGGCACAAGATTTAATCAAGTTGTTACGTTGAGCTGAATTTACATTTGATGGCCAAAATGTATATTTCTTGTCATTTNTTAACCATTGTTTTGGTACTGTAACCAAACCATCCTTTAATAAAATTATATAAAATATATCTTTCTCCTGTACTTTTTCTAGAAACAATAAAAATTATTCTACATTAGTTTTACAAATAAAAAGATTTTTATATCCGTTAGAAGCTCTTTCGACAGAACACGAGCTTAATGTGGACACAGATGGCTATAGTTTCTTCTATATAAGATTATNAACAAAATTTACTGTTAATCTGCTAACATCTTGCACTGAGTTATTTAAACAATAGTACTTACCTACAACATTCATAATGTGAATGGATTTGATTTACTTTTGCTGTCAAAAACGAATAATTCAAANTTAACAGAATGTAGACTTTTTCTTAGACAATTCTGCAATCTTTATAACACACTCTGTAACAACACATGATCACATTAAAAGTAGAAATAAACAATTACATTGAAAGTGATCAAATCATTAATAAATGTTTTAAACAATATTTTTTNATTAACTTATTTTTCGAAATGTAATACTTTACCTATGTGCCGCTCGTAATGCAAATTGATTTGTGATTGATCAATTTCTTCTGTTGTAGATATCGCGTTAAACGCACATACATCAGTCGAACAGTGTTGCAATTTCGAGCGTACAAACGCACATTACGCAAAATTTCAACTAGATTTCATATTATCGTGTAAACGTAGTCAGTGTTGAGCAGAATTTCGATA
>NW_018023375.1:0-9250 GCF_002006095.1 Pseudomyrmex gracilis | reverse complement strand
TTCTTCATGAGTATATATTTTCAGAATTATGTAATTTTGCTTCAGACAACGAACAATATGTTACGATTAAACCAGTAGATAAACCAAACTCTTCTTGTAAACGATATTCATATGAAAGAAGTTTGCAGCATCAGAATGAATGTAAAAATAAAGTCGAAGAAGTGGTGCATAAATCTGATGAAGGAAACTCTTATAGTGATATAAATTGTTTGGATTCGGATAGTGATCCAATTGATTCAGATATTGAATCGTTTGATAANGCAGATAATACAACAGTAGTGACATCATTTTTTTCTGAATATAAAGATGTGATGAATGACACGGAATGTTCCGGAGAAGAAAATGAAAAAGAAGAGATCAACATAACAAAAGAATTTTTAAGAAATTGGAAATTGAGAAATAATATTTCGCATACAGCTGTGACTNAGCTGTTACATTATTTAAAATTGCATTCTTGTTTTTATACTTTGCCAGCACAATCAAAAACACTTATGAATACTCCTCGCAACAAAGTTAATATCATATCCATGGCACCTGGTAAATACATGCACATAGGTTTACATAAAGGTGTAACAGAAGCAATTTCAAACAACAACAAAGAATTATCTGTTAATGGAATCGATATATCACTTTTTATAAATGGTATTCCAATTTTCAATTCAGGTGTATCACTGTNGCCTATTGTAGGTTCCGTAAAACATACGCGTAATATTTTTCTTATTGGAGCTTANTATGGTCCTGAAAAGCCATATAATAGTAACCTTTATTTAAGTGCAACTGTTAATGATATTAAAGATGTATGTCAAAAAGGTATAACACTTGAAGGATTATATTATAACTGTCGAATTGATTCTATTATAGCTGATGCACCATCAAAAGCGTATATTTTAAATGTTAAAGGTCACTGCGCATATTATAGTTGTACTAAATGCCATATCAAAGNCGAATATGCTTATAGGCGCGTTTATATGTTAACTAGTCACGAACAATTGCGAAATGATGTTGAATTTAGGAATAAAACTGATCCTAACTATCATCTAGGTCATAGTATTTTAACAGAGATTCTAAATTTTGATATTATTAATCAANTTCCTCTAGAATACATGCACTTAATATGCCTTGGTGTTATGCGAAAACTTTTATACTTATGGCTGAGTAAATCAAAACAATTATATTCTTTAAGTGCGCAAAGCATACAACGTTTATCTGGTTTGTTAGAAAACATCGCATCGTTCGTTCCTAAAGAATTTTCACGCAAACCTCGACCGTTAAAATTACTTAAATACTTTAAAGCAACCGAATATAGATTATTGCTTTTATATGCCGGTCCTGTTGTTTTAAAAAAAATTTTAGATAAAAATATATTTAATCATTTTTTGACTTTACACGTATCTGTACGACTTCTGTGTAGTAATGATTATAATCAATATGTCGAATGTGCGGGTCAATTGTTAAAAGAATTTGTTGCTGCAATGCCACATTTATATCATGAATGTTTCGTATCGCATAATATGCATGGATTGATACATGTTATACAAGATGTAAAAAGATTTGGATNGTTAGACAATTACAGTGCTTTTAAATATGAAAATTTTTTACAGCTCNTAAAACGAATAGTCAAAAAGTACGCGCAACCTTTACAACAACTGTATAATCGATATTATGAGATAAAATCTGAAATGAAAATGACTACTTCTCATACAACAAAANTTGTAGTCGTTAAAGAATCGCAAAATGGTTATTGTATTTTACCTAATGAAAGCAGAGGACCTTTATATACAGAAGCTACTTNAATTAATTATAGTTTTCGAGCAAATGCTATCAATGATAATTGCTGTTTATTGACAAATGGAGAAATTGTAAAAATAACAAAATTTTCTTACGACTGTAAAAAGAAAGAATCAGTTATTTCTGGGAAAAGATACAAGCAATTTGAAAATTTATTTACAATTCCATGTAAATCTTCTTTACTTAAAATTTATATTGTTTCTCAGCTTTCGCAAGAAAAACTGTGGTCATTGAACAAAATAACAAATAAAATGTTTGTATTGCTATATGAAAATAAATTGGTTGTATTACCATTGCTGCATAACAAATATACTACAGAGAAATTGATTTGATAAGTTTGTTAATATATATATATTTATATATATATATATATATGTATATACATATATATTGTTTATAAACATAATACATTTGCATGTAAAAACAATATTGAGACTTATATTTTATGACATTATTATTTATTGTAATTGATTAAACAATGTATCAAATAAAAACGTTTAAACTATATATGCCTCTACTTTATTAAAAATATAAAATATTCTATAGATATATAATATAGAGGTTTTTTATGTAACTGAATATTCTGTGACTATTAAAATAATAATTCATAAATAGTATATTAATATTATATAATATTACACATATAAAAAACAATATTCAATGTATTGAAAAAATATTGTGAAAATATTTACCAAATATAAAATGATGTTCATATAATATTCTCGAGATATTATTATAATATTATAAAATATTGTAGTAAGATCTCGGGAATATTGTATGAACATCCATTTTTTGATCGAAGTAATAGTCTGAAAACATTTTCATAATATTTTAAAGATAGTAAGATATTATTCCAGGGAATATTATTTGAAGCGGACATATAACTATGTATTAACATTTAAAAAATGTTAATAAAATATAATTTAATATTAAATAATAATATTAAAATATTACGTTTAATATTCTGAAAAAACGCTCAGAATATTAAATGATATTAAATAATGTTATGCGCTTATAGGGATATTATATTTAAGTCATTAAAATTGTAATAGTTAAAATTGTAAGTTTTGATTTTTTAAGTTAATCCATAATAAAATAACGATTACTATAAGTAAAAATTAGGTTATAAAAACATTAAAGTGTCAATTTAAAAATATTATGTTTTATTATTCTTATATACCACAGATAGGACGTTTACTTTGAATATCTGTAGTTTGCTTAAGCATATTTTTATTATACTTATTAATTTTATCCATTCATTTCTCTAGTATAATTAACCCACCAACAAAAAAAAAATTTTCTTTTAAAGTTTCTTTAATATAAATGATCTTATTTATACTAAACTAACATGTTTCACATTTACTCTCAATGTCCATAAAATTTAATCAAATTTATATTAATGATAACAAATCTATTTAGAGTATTTGAACCTTCAACATCTAACTCAGTTGCGTTAAACTCAATAAGAATAATAATTTTTATTTCAATAATTTGACTATGATTTTGACTAATTCCATCACGAATATATATAGTAAGTACCTTAATCCTTTTCTTCATCTTTAAGAAATTCAAAGGTGTTATCCAATATTCTTTTTCTAACACATCATACTTTTTTATGCAACAATTATATTTATCTTATTCAATAACTGTATAGGTCTATTTCTTTACAGTTTTGCAGCTTCAAGACATCTATCCTTAAGGTTATCTTTATCTCTAAGGTTACAAATTAGAATTATCACATATGGATTAATTAAGTTTTTTAATGAAATAATGGCATATTTAACCCCTTCAGGTACTCCATCAGTATTACTACCATTTATAGTTATTATTAAATCATTCAGATTAGTTATTATCCGACCATTTACCTTAGCAATTTGACTAGCAGCTAACATAATTGCTGGACACCTCCTTCTAACGCTCATAGGATCAACAAGACAAGAAATCTCTGTTTAAATTATTATAAGTAAGTATTATAATTATAAGGCAGATTTTATTATTTATTCTTAAAATCTCCGTATCAATTATTCCAGCTTATGTATTTTCAATTCTTCCTGTTCTTTAGTTGGAAGAATTATATGATAAATAATCAACTCTACCTGTAAAGTGATATGTTTCTCGTTAATTTTGAATTCTATCTTTATACACACGTTGTTTTCCAGTCGCATTTCCACCTTTGTAAAGTGTTGGTCGGAATGGCTTGTGTGGATATCCACAATCAACATTCAGCGACCTATTTTATCTAATACTTTTGTAAGTGACATTGTATTTTATATTTTCTGCAATATTTACTTAATTTTTTTTGTATATTTTCTTCATTATTTGTATCTTATTAATATTGTTTTTATATGTTATTTATTGTAGAATTGNATTTGAAAAGGACCTAATACAAGGTCAAAAGCGTTCATGCTTATTTAATTCTTTAATAAACGGATTTAAATGTTTACACTCTAACAACAGTGTTATTGCTTCACCAGCCAAAATTTATTGTTGTTTATTATGCCTACACATGCTTTACACAGTTAAATTACTGCGGCGTTTAAAATAATATTAATGAGTAGAGCCACTCTTAAATTATTATAATCCAAAGGATATGTTATCGACAAACATGTGAACTTAGAAATTTACCTAGTTCATATAAATGTACTCTTAAATCAACCATATATTTTATTTTACACCATACTAAATTTATTATACTATTATTGTCATTATTCTATTTATAATAATATTAAATAAATAATCTACTCAAACAACTTAAAGTATCATAAAAATCCAAAGTCTAAATTAATGTTATAATAAATTATTAAAGTATTAAAATTATCAAAAATCTTATCTGTAACTATATATATATATATAGAAATTAAATTTTAATTAGTCACAAAGGTTATACCCAATGACATATTAACATAGTAAATAAAAATATTAATACTTGATAAATATTTTACTTTAAGCAACTAATTAAATTAAACCAAGTAAAAATTAGATATCGGAATAATGTAATACTATATCATTTCTATACTTTTATTTCAGATAATTATGAANCATTACCATTACCATAAACTTTATAGCTCTTACTCTTTCAAGAAAGACAAATAAATCAAACGGCCGATACGAGCAGTAAAATACAGGTTAGTCGTGTATAAAAAGCTGTCTTTATTTAATAAATAGACGTTTCGGTCACACAAGTTTGGAGCTTTTTCAGTATGAAAACATTAAAGTTTAAATAAGAAAAAACATTTTAGTTCACTACATCACTAACAGATAAATTAAATGATGTCATTAAATTAAAATAATATAATGTGTACTGTACACGTTATGTTATTGTCATTTATTGACATCATTTTATTTATCTGTAAGTGATGTAGTGAACTAAAATGTTTTTTCTTATTTAAACTTTAATTTTTTCATACTGAAGAAGGTCCAAACTTGTATGACCAAAACGTCTATTTATTGAATAAAGACAACTTTTTATACACGACCAACCTGTATTTTACTGCTCGTATCGGCCTTTCGATTTATTTGTCTTTCTTGAAAAAGTAAAAGCTATAAAGTTTATGGTAATGGTAATGGTTTAGAATTATCTGAAATAAAAGTATAGAAATGTTATAGTAATAGATTATTCCGATATCTAGTTTTTACTTGGTTTAATTTAATTAGTTGCTTGAATTAAAATATTTATCAAGTATTAATATTTTTATTTACTATGTTAATATGTCATTGGGTATAACCTTTGTGACTAATTAAAATTTAATTTCTATATATATATATAGTTACAGATAAGATTTTTGATAATTTTAATACTTTAATAATTTATTATAACATTAATTTAGACTTTGGATTTTTATGATACTTTAAGTTGTTTGAGTAGATTATTTATTTAATATTATTATAAATAGAATAATGACAATAATAGTATAATAAATTTAGTATGGTGTAAAATAAAATATATGGTTGATTTAAGATTACATTTATATGAACTAAACAGATTTCTAAGTTCACATGTTTGTCGATAACATATCCTTTTGATTATAATAATTTAAGAGTGGCTCTGCTTAATGATATAATTTTACACGCCGCAGTAATCTAACTGTGTAAAGGTAGCATAATAAATTGCCTTTTAATTAGAAGTTTGGATAAATGACGTCCGAGTGTTTAAGGTCACGGTTCGACAAAACCGTTTACTCTTGTCGAACGTACGTTCTACCTTTATGGTCAGCTGTCCTGGCTTTACCGGGGAGGAGAATAAGGATTTTGGTCGGGAAGATAACTGGACTGATTGTTACCGATTGGTATTTTATTCCTGACTGTTACTGACTGTGGTTACCGACAGTTACCGACTGCCGTGTGGTTACCGACAGGTACCGATTGCCGTGTAATTATCGACAATTGCCGACTGCCGTGTGGTTACCGACAGTTATTGACTGCCGTGTGGTTACCGACAAATACCGACTGTCTTTTGGATTACCGACTACTGGTTTATTACAGGGTATGTTACCGGCGGAATTACTAACTCGAATACTTTGAAGAATAGTAAAGTTATTTATTATTAATTCCCTTTTTCGAATACAACGCCTCTCGTTTTTTCTCTATATAAACCTTAAACCGCGGGTCTGATGGCGGAATCGTTGCCGGATACACCACCTTTGGCTTAGTGATTTTTATTAGTTTCTACCCGGGTCTACTAGTGACGCGATGATTTCTAAGAATTTTTATATTGGTTATAATGCACGGAGCGGACCTAACCGAATGTACTGCTGAATTTGTCGGACGTGTGTTGGTTGTTTCCAACGGTGACGGGTCAAACTGTCCGTTGCGCGAGTAATTTCTTAATAAACTTCTCAGGTGGTAATTTCTGCCTCCTTGACGCATACGACGTCTTCTCTGACGGGCCGGAGTACCTGGATGGTGTGTTTCCTAGGAACAAATACACAGAATAAGCGTGCAATCGAGTCGCACCTCTCTTACTCTTGTATCTTGAATGGGAAACGACAAGCGTGGGCTCGTGACGCACCTCTCTTGTTTTCAGAACAGAAGGAAACGACAAGCGTGCGCTCGTGACGCACCTCTCCTGTCTTCGGAACAGAAGAAAACGACAAGCGTGCGCTCGTGACGCACCTCTCTCGTCTTCGGAACAGAAGGAAACGACAAGCGTGCGCTCGTGACGCACCTATCTTGTCTTTTAGGACAGGACTGACGCGTGAGAAGCCAGAAATTAACTAACAATTTAACAACTGCGTTGAAAATAGGAAACACAGAACGACAAGTTATAAATATATATATAAATTTATATTTAAAAAAAGAATACTCGT
This sequence comes from Pseudomyrmex gracilis, assembly GCF_002006095.1. Taxonomy (NCBI): domain Eukaryota; kingdom Metazoa; phylum Arthropoda; class Insecta; order Hymenoptera; family Formicidae; genus Pseudomyrmex; species Pseudomyrmex gracilis. The sequence goes on along the minus strand of NW_018023375.1, from coordinate 2,156 downwards.
TCGTAAATTAAAGAAACTTAATTATATTACAAAATTCTTATCATGATAGGTTATTTCTAAGTCTAAATGTAACGAAAATATCCTAAGTCTGTACCACAGAAAATATTCTAAGTCCGTATTACAAAAATATTCTAAGTTTGTACTGACTGAAAATATTCTAAGTTCGTACTGAACGACTAAATGACTGACTGACTGCTCAAACGATTCATAATGAACTGACGCTCTGCCGGTCGCTCCGGCCGCTTTTATACTCTACAAAAGATGCTGATGCTGCACTGTCCCACGGGTCCGTCGTTCAACGGTCCCACGCGGTCAACAGTCTTGCGCTCGCTCGGTTCCCGCGGTCGCTAGGCGTGCATTATCTTCGCGCGTGCCTTATCTCTGTTCGCTAGCTCAGGCCAGCGCCCGTGGTCTTTACGCGCAAGTTTTGTCGTGAGAAAAGAATATTCAAGAATATTGAGAAAATTAAAAGAAACTACTACAGAATTATTACTAATAATATTAACATAAACAGAATTATTAGTGGAATATTATAACTAGCTGATATACTTACATTGCTATAAATTTGCCGTAACGTTTTGTATGCGCAACATTGGTATAATATAATAAATTATATGTAATAATAAATTATACATAATAATCGGTAGTGATTCCTTAATTAATGCGCTATTACAACCTTTTTTAATAACAATACTTCGCTATGACAACAGTATATTACCAACCATGATATATTACCGACCATGGTACATTACCGACAATGCCATATTACCGACCATGGTACACTACCGACCATGGTATATTACCGATCATGGTCCATTATCGACCATAGTTTATTACCGACAACAAGACATTCAAGGCTGGTAATGTACCGATTATTGTAACAAAAAGTAAACTGAATAAGAAAAGAAGAAGAAAACTCGATATAATAAGTACTTAAACATCTAAGTCCACGGATGTGACAATGAGTTGATGAAACTTAAGCTTTATTTAGTTATCTTTTTATAACTTAATGTTTCAGTAAAAATGCTGAAATTTAAGTATGGGACGAGAAGATTATATAAAATTGTATAAATTTTGTTTTATTTATTGAGGTTACAAGAAATGTAAAGTTTATGTGGTTGAGATGATCTTTGAATTAATTACACTTTAAATTTTTATTACATTGATTAGTGACTTAGAAATTATAATTAGTTATTTAAGAATTAATTAGTTCAAGGATAACAGCGTAAAGAAAATTTTCTTTGCAACGGTAAAAGATAGAGACAAGAAACATAGTGCGTCGGGAGCGTGACAACATACCGCGTTTACTGCATTTGAGCTCTTTTTCCTATCTCTTCCCTTTCGCGAATTATTCGTAGTAAACTAACTAAATGTTAGATTTTTTCAATTTTCTCCGAAACGAAAAAAGATAAAACCAAGTAACATAATGCGCTGGAAATGTGACAACCTAACGCGTTTACTTAACTTGAGCTCCTTTTTCTATCTTTTCCCGTTCGCGACTTATTTGTAGTTAAAGACATAAATTTTTAGATTTCTTCACATTTATTCACAGCGGTAAGTGATAGTCACAAGTAACATAGTGCGACGGACTTGTGACAACCTACTGCGTCTAATGTACTAGAGCTCCTTTTCATATCTCTTCCCGTTTGCGACTTAATCGTATTTGAAGATATAAAAATTTAGATTTCTTCAATATTCTTCGCAACGGTAAGAAATAAAGACAAGTACCATAGTGCGTCGGAAACGTGACAACATACCGCGTCTAATGTACTTGAGCTTCTTTTCCTATCTTTTCCCATTCGCGACTTATTTGTATTAAAATATATAAAATCTTAGATTTCTACATTTTTTTTCGCAACCGTAAGAGATAGAGACAAGTAACATAGTGCGTTGGGAAAATGACACATTAACGCGTTTACTGTACTTGAGCTCTTTTTTGTATCTCCTCCCGGTCGCGACTTGCTTGTAGTTAAATATATTAAATTTTAGATTCTTTCACTTTTATTCACAACGGTAAAAGATAGAGACATGTAACATAGTGCGTTATAAAAGTGACAAAATACCGCGTCTACTGTACTTGAGCTCTTTTATCTATCTCTTCCCGGTCGCGACTTATTCGTAGTTAAAATTATACAATTTTAGATTTCTTTAATATT
>NW_018023374.1:0-12895 GCF_002006095.1 Pseudomyrmex gracilis | reverse complement strand
AATTCTTCAGGAAATGAAGGACCAAGGGGTCATCGAGGAGTCGTTCGGCCCGTGGGTCTCCCCGGCGGTAATTGTGAAGAAAAAGGACGGGGGTTTGAGATTTTGCGTGCATATATATATATATATGCATTTGTGAAACAGGCCAATATATTTACGTTTTGAGACACAAATAGTCAAGGAAAGCATTGACATTATCGATACGACGCAGTTGTGGATCAGATGATTGCTACAGTTAGTTAGGACGGCGTCCGTTGGCGCTACTTACCGCTAGGGAATACCGTCCTTCTTACTCCTAGCACACCGCGTCCACGAAATGATTCAGTGACCGCGTCTGTACTTCTCATCTTGAACGATGGCTTCAGAGCTATAAGTCATACTTCTACTACGATATCTTTGTCACTCACATAGATTTGGTGGTATATGTTAGATCTATAAAGAACATAACAGCACACATATTATTATATAAGTATACTTTATGCATTTATTGTTATTTGATTGATATAATTTTGTTTCTTTTATTTAATTCATTTAATTTATTTACTGAATTTATTTATTTAATTTATTCAATTTATATATATATTTAATTTATTTAATTTATTTAATTTATTTAATTTATTCGATTTATTCAGTTCATTCAATTTATTCAATTTATTTACTTCATTCTATTTCTTTCATTTGATCAATGTATGTAATACTGTAGTTTACTTACAATTGCTGTAACAATATCGCCTTTTCGGTAGAACTACTAGTGATTGTGAAAAAGTATTCGCTTTGTTGTTTCGCGGATATTTGAGCAATACTCTGCACTTTTCGAATATTATTTGCGAGCAGTGTCGCTTTGTGAGCAGGTACTTCAGCAGCAGTTACTATACGGTCCATAGCGTCCACACAATCTTCGATGGGATTCATATTGCTAATACTTGGACAATACAACTTAGACTCACTAACGGAGAAAACTTTCTGCATACGCGCTATGCATCTCGATGTTTTTATATGCCGTTGCAGAGGATGTCTATCCCCCGCAAGTCCACCCGTATTCCCGCGCAAACTTAAATTTATTAACAATATGCGGTTTAACGGATTTTTGTGGATACTTAAACATCCTGCTGGATGTTCTAATCAGAACTATGTTTTGTAGAAACAGTACTGAGAACACTAAAGCGTCTCCGCAGTATCCGTAGCATTCTGATTAAGACTATGCATTATTTTTAGCGTGCATCTTGCATTTTGCGAGATCAGCCGCAACTTCCGTATGCAACTCTATATAAAACATCTCGCGACTTCCAGCGTCGTTGACGCTTCCGCTGCAATATTCTAGCGCGCGCGTTGCGATTTTCCTTGTACTAAATATACACAATGTCATGTGTGTAACAACCTTTTTTTCTTTAACAATACTAAATACATTGTTGTTGTTATTTGCTTTTTTGTAAAAAATATTGCGATTGTCGCGCCCTCTTTTCTTCGATCACCACCTGCGCGGTTTTAATAATTATTGTTTCACGTTAGTATTATTGGATCATATATATTTGTTGGATTCAGTACACGCTTTTTTATTGTCTTATCCATTAGTTGCTTGTAGTCTTCGTCAGGAAGTGTATCCTTGTGCCATTCGGTATTCCAATAACAATCATCCTCTGTATACAAAACAAACAGCGGTCTTCTATAACAGTTGAAACACCATCGCTCTAAATTCCAGATAACGTTTGTCATGAAATCAGCGTCTTTGATCATTTGATGTCCGGTGGCTTTTAACCATCTATTCTGCAACTAATTGTACTGATGTTGTCGTTTACACCACTCCCACACTCGCAACGCGCATCGGATACACAAGCGGGACAGATGTTTCAGGTCCGCGCAACTCGTTCTAAACTTGATGTATGCAATTTTGATGTGATTGATAGTCTCGACGTATCTTGAAAGCCACTTGTATTCTCTAATTGCGAGCACAGATAGTTGCAATATTTTAAAGTCCTCTTCGTCGAAATTGTTTTCCACTTCCCATATTTGTTCCTCAGGTAGATAGTGCACCGATAACTAATATATATCGGGATTATAACGGTAGAGCCGTACATCAAAAACCAGATCTCTCGTATTGTGTCCTTGCACACTTTAGGAATTTCAAGATTGTGTATTTCACTGTACTCGTTTACGTGTTTTGTTACAGTTTTCGCAGCTAGAAACTGAAGCGATTTCGGTTGTCTGATCTGATTCATTGTTGAATTTCTATCTTGGCTTTTGCAATACACACGCGACAATATCTTTTCAGCGGGGCTGGTCCATCAATGTGATCTTCCGGTTGATTGTAATGCTCTAGACATCTACGATAAAGCTGCACCTTGGGATCTTCCTTTAAATGTTCAGGTAATCGGTCCCACAAAAGCTCTACGTAATTATCAAACACTTCTAAAAGAATCATTTTTGGAATGTTTTTCAACTCGTCGACCGACAGGCGTAAAATGCACTTCGCGTCTACTCCGTTAAACATTTCAAAAACGACGGCGACAACGACGACTTGTTATCTATACGACTTGCGATCTCGATTGCTCGCGATCAAAATGACTTGTGACTCGCTCCCGAACTCGACGCGCCTTTTTATTTTGCTTATCTTCCTCGCGATCTTTCCATTTAAACTTTCAAATTAAAAACAACCGTTAAAAAAACCACATCCGGTACGTAACGGTTTTTTACGCAGTTAGTATCGCAGGAAATGATTCATCAAACCGGAAGTGCCTGATCGCTTCGGCGATAAAAAAGACGCACTTTCGGGAGAATTGCGGTTTTTCTCGGAATTATTTTACTACGCAATTAAAAATCTTAATTATTATTTTAGCAATGACGTCTTCATCCAAATGACCTTGAACACGCACGGACCTGTTCGAAGACGCACGAACACGTACGCACCCGCGCCGAACGACCTTGAACACGTTCGAACATGTTACGACCGTTGACGCCATCAATAACGCTCATTTACCTGAAATAAATAAAACATAAATAATCGATAATCGAATTAGTAATAATCGATAATCGATAATCAATCAATAATCCCCCTTGTCTCGTCTTCCCCTTCTCCTCCTCTGGCGTGACGTCACCTATTGAAAACAACATGTGCTAGAACCTGCATAATATACCTACTTATATCATTTTTGAAAAATAAAATTGTTCCTGAAAACTATATTTTAACTAAAAACTACTAATACCAATTTTAATGTTATAACCTCTTCATACTGTAAGTTTATCTGTCACCATTTTATATTTATACCTTTTGACCCACAACATACCCACAATTTGTTCCACTTGAGTTGCCAACCGCAACGCTCACAAGCTAATAGAGAATTGACCGCGGTCGTGAACGTGAGTCTTGATTGTCTAGTGGAACACACCCTTTCTGTGTCTAAGTGAACGATGCGCAATTGAACAGTGTCTAAATGAAGGATGTGCATTTTTTTACGTGTCCAAATGCAACGTGTCTAAAATTCTGTGTCTATTTGCACCGTGTCTAATTGCAACGTGTCCAATTGAACGGTGTTCAAGTCTACCGCTCCCGCTACACTCAGCACACGCTGAGAAAGTCATGTTACGTTGCGCGAGAAGTGCAGAGCATGTGACGACTGTCAAAGGAACGGGACAAGTAACTTTGTCGGCAGTGGTACGTCCTCGGATTAACAGGAGCTGAAGACCGTTTTAGGACGCTTCATGGTCGGGGAGCACTTTAGTGTTTCTTGGGAACTACAGCGCGTTTCCGTTGTAGTAACCGCAATTCAAAAAGGATTTTACGAGTACTATATTCCTGTTACACCTGGCATACGATATGATTCCGGCTACACAAATGAGAGGAGTAATAACAGTATAATACTGGAATGTTGGTTCGAATATTGGTTTGAATGGTTATAATAAAAATGTGGATTGAGAGCACTTGAAATAATATAATTCATTCGTTACAACACGGATATTAGCCGTTACTCGTCTGCATTTGGTTATATCACTGGAGGTTATATCACTACAGGTAATTGAGGGCTTGTTACAAATAGATAAGTCTCTTGCTAATCAATGGTTTTGGTTTACACATTTAATATTACGAGCTAATTAGTACAAAATTAATTTAATAATGCTTAAATTTTAGAGTTTTATAACGGAGTCAAAGGATACAGAACTTGACGACGTTTTGCGATGTATGTGTTATACCGAGGATTTGTTTTAAGAATATCGCACGGATATACTACTTGATAGCTTACGATTTTAGGAGTGTACCACGATTTTTCAGAATACGCTTTGTAACGTGGATCGAATTGCGGAATAACCGATTGTAAAAATACTCTAGGAATCGTTACTGTTATTAAACGTTTCCAAACGTTGATATTATACAGAAAGTTTTCTACAGATATTACGCGCGGAACTGACTCAGTTTTTGACTCAGATACAGAGATTATATTAAGTTGAACTGCTTGTAGATTACTTGTTTGTGAAAATATGGAACTAGTAGGTAAGCTTGAGATATCTGCTTTATTGAACTGATAACTTCCTTCAGTTTGATACTGTTTAACAAGCCTCCTTACTTGTATTCTCCGGCTCTAACGCCTCTTCTATTAGGCCGTGGCATCTAAGGAACACTGTGGATTAGAACTGAATCTTTACAATTCCAGGATACTAGATGGTTACCTTGTGCTAGGAACAGCGGTTTGCTTCCTTACTCAAGCGCACTTGACTGCCTGGATTTGTGATTGACTGTGAAAGAAAGCGTTTCCTCGGATAACACTTCTTTCAGAGTAGACAGGATTGGTGGGTCGCTTCCTTACTCAACCGCTCCAACCTAGGTAAAAGAATCGGCCTAAGTTTACTTGAACTTGAAGGTTTTGGTTTGACTAGGAGGCCGTCAGTGCCCATACGCCATTCTGCTAGTTTCTTTTTTTTATTTTCTTTGAACGTAAAGGGTGGGGAATTGTGCAGTATTCTGCTACCACGCGATACTCAGCCGTTTTTCACAGTAGGCGTGCCTATCTGTGTCAGGCTCGTGCTCGAGATGTTATGACTTGTGATCGCCTTGTGGGAAGAGGATTAATTTGGGATTGCACCCGAATTAATTTTTGGAGGCTCGATTTAGTTCGCCGATCAACCAATAAACTCGGTTGAAAGGGACCGGCCCGAAAAAAATCCTTAGATTATAAGCGGATTCTAACCGACTTGAACTTGAAACTAAAATGAAACTGGAAATTGAAGCAGAAATCTCTTACTTACAAAAAGTCTGATTCTTTATTCAAAACTGACTTAAAAGTTACTGCGCGTCTTGCAACCAGAGCGCTTTCTTACTCAAGCGCTTCACCGGAGTAAGATTGTGACAGGACAACCCGTCACTGTAAATATTATTATTATTTATCTTTTTTATATATATAATATACTATGATATTATTATTATTATAGCAGTATCAATTAGTATTGTTCCCATCCCGTAAAATCTAGTTATAAGTCCTGCACCGTTATACCCAAGAGTGCTACACCGACTGCACTTGCCCCGAACCATGAAAACGCGCCCGTACGTCTAGAGAAATCAAACGCACCGCGACTGCGCGCGACGCCGCGCCGGCGCAGAACCCCATCCACAGGCCTATGCGCACCGCACGTCGCTTCCCGGACAGAGCTTGGGCCGCCGCCGCGTATATAAGGCAGGCAAAATCGGCTCAGAGCACCATTCCTTTCCTTCCCGCTTTCCGAGGTGTTGACTCGGAAGTACTCCTAGGCTTCCGAGGTGCTGACTCGGAACCGACAACCCACTTTCGAGGCGCTGACTCAAAGAATACCGACTCCGATCTCCAAGGTGCTGACTCGGGATCACCGTTCCTTCCTCTCCAAGGTGTTGACTCGGGAGAACACCTAAGCCCCAAACCGTACGCTCAAGAAGCTGACTCGAGCCCGCCGACGATTCCCCCGAAGAGTTGACTCGGTGTCACCGCTCTTTCCTCGCCAAGGTGTTGACTCGGGAGGATCCTACACCGACTGTGCCCGGGGCATTGGCCCGAGTACACCGACCGTCCCGATAGTCGTTCTCGCGGCTCACCGATAGTCGTTCCCACGGCTCACCAGAACAGCCGTTTTCACGGCTCACCAGGACATCTCTCGCTACTGGGTAGCAATGATGAAAGATCTGGCAGGCCAACACCAAGAGCAACAAAGTGATAGGGAAACGCACACAAGCGAGAACCGCCGTCCATCTGCGTCCGTCACGATAACAAAATGATGTAAAAAATACAAATCTTACATATGACAGTCCATTTTGATGTAATATTGGACTTCCTGAAAAAATTAATGTAAGTAAAAAGTCTGCACAATTTTCACAATAACAATATAAAACGTTATGATATAAACTTACAAATCAAAAGTCGAAGATCATATACTGAACAGAGGACAGAGGTAACAGATTATATATACAGAAATCCCCACCAACATGGTAAAACGAATAAGTCAGTTAAGTTTATAGTTCGGATAATTTTAGTTTGTCAAGTAAATTAAAATAAGAATGGTCAAGTAAGTCTGTGTCATTAATTAAATTTAAACCTAGAGTCTGTTCTTTAATATGTATAGTTTCGGAAATAAGTCTTTTGTAAAAGTTAAATTTATAATCTACAATTTTTATATTTTCCCAGTCAAAATTATGATCAAAATCAAGTCTATGTTTTGAAACAACCGACAATTGTGAGGAGGTTTTTTTGATGTCATTTTTATGCTCTTTAATGCGTGTTCTAAGTTGCTTCTTAGTCTGACCAACATAAGATGCACAACAGTTCATACAAGAGATCTTATAAATAATATTGCTATGAGCATCATGAGTAATAGTATCCTTGTGTACTTTAATAATTCTATTAAGCCTGTTGAAACACTTATAGCCTACAATAACATTTGAATCTCTAAAAGTAGTACTAATACGTTCCAAAATATTGTTTATGTAAGGTAAAATAATTAACTTTTTGTCAACAGTAACGAGAAAATATCAGTATGAAATGCATTATTAATCTTTTTTGAGATAAAATTTTTGATCCTAAAATTAATACTATCAAAAATAAAATTTAAAGGGTAACCAGTGTTTAATAAGATATTAACAACAAAGATGATATTTTTAGTGTGAAAAGTAGGATGTGACAGTAAAATGGCACGATCAATCAGGCTATAAATTGTGCCTTTTTTATGACATAACGGGTGGTGAGAAAAATATGATAAAAGTCTACCTGAAAAACTCTTTTTATGGAACCAATCAATGAATAATTTATTATTAACAACATGAATAAATAAGTCCAAAAAGTTAATACAACGGTTATCCTCAAATTCAGTAGTAAGCTTGATTCTGACGTGAAATGAATTAAACAAGGATACTATTTCATTAACCAGATGCGTAGGAGCTGCCAAGACGATGTCATCTACGTAACGGTAATAAAACCGAAATGAATCAAATTTGTTTAAGACTTTATTTTTGATGTCTTGCAAAACAATGTCAGCAATAAGAGGGGACAAGGGTGAACCCATAGGAGTGCCGAAAGTTTGCTTATAGATGACATCGTCGAATGTAAAATAAGTAGACGAAAGAATGAAAGAGACAGCATCTAAAAATTCGTCTAAGGGGATGTTAGTATTCTTAGAGATGTACCTAACCATTTATTTTTTAAACCAATAATAAACAACCAATAGTAAGCACTCCGCGAAGGTTGGGACTTAAGGTTTAGGTTGTTTTGCTGACGCAATAACTTTTATTTCTTCTTTTTTACTTCAGTGGAGATAACTGGAAAACTGAAATTTCTAGGAGACGGGTCTGTGGACAGGATACTCTAAGAAAGAGAGTCAACATCGGTCTTACACTAGTGGACTTACACGGACAATGCTCCAAATGGCTGAAATTCAAACACTCAAAATTTCGAAAAAATTGCTTTACTTATTAAACAGACCAGTTCCAATGGTTAGACAGTAAAACTATGTACTGCTTGGAACCCTCAATTTCTATATTCAACAACTTAAATTTTACGGCAAAATTTTGTCAAAGTCGAAATGTGAATTCTGATAAAACGAAGAACAAAATACCGGTAAAACGTCAGTACGTTTATTACCTTACAAGATGCCACAATGCCGATTATCTCGTCTCTTAGTGTATTACTTTTCGAACTAAGATCGAAAAACACTTTTCTCAACAAAACACAAAAATTTACGAAATATTGAAAATTCCGTTATTTTCCGTTAGATCACGTTCCTACAAACACTGGTATGGTTTTTCAAATAATTAGCAATTTAAATTTTCCTCGAAAATCTGCCAAATTTTTACTCCAAATATCAAAACACCTCATATATTCGGAAAATACACTTAACACTAAGACTTAATCCGATGAGAGTTTGAATACTTCGCGAATTAAATTTTTCACGAAAAACGCTAAAATTTTTGCGTAATTATCAATAGCACTATGCTAAGACCGCTTTAAATGATCCTTAGAACTGCGTCGATACTAAACTCGCAACAATTCGTGTCATTTGCCAGAAGTATTATACACGGCTAACAAAGAAAGTCGTTTGATGTTTACCAAAGGATGCCGCCCTTTACTTCGTGCCACCGCGGAACTATCCGTTGTTTATGGCACGTCAGGCTGACGCAATCCTACCCGATATGTCCGTCTTTGTCCGTCTCACGCGAGTTTAAGCTACTTAAAAAGTTTTTTACGCGGTTTGTCCTGTCACGGTTGCCATAAACGGAAACTTACCACGCTTTGTGAGATTGGCGCGCCGCTGGGTTTTCACACCCCGCTTTGAATACTCGGCGAGGTTACCGCGTATCACCAAGCTTCGAAGATTTGCAGGTTCTTTTCCTAAGTTAAAACTCAATAACTACCGCGACGTCACGAAACGGACAGGGAGAATGGCTACTACCACTGTGACCGGACAATCGTGGAACTCTGGCTGTCAATCGGTTGCCACTTACTTTGACCTCCAAGCAGGAAGGATTACTAACAAAACTCTGTTTGTTTTAGACTCACCGCAACGCAGGAGCCGGCGGATGCCACGGGACTTGGACCTTCTTCCTCGGATGCCCTGGACTCACTCAGGATCGACGCTGGACCAAAAAGGTAAGTTTTTCCAAAATAAACGCACAACACTTTGTTTGTACCCAATAACTTGTTTATTTTCTTTCAGTTTTACTGAATCATGAAATTGAGTTGACATGTATTCGTTTCAAGTAGCGCGGCGAGGCGTGCGTTCAAGACCGCAGCTCGAGACATACTGAGTGGGAGAGCGCTTGGTTTCAACAAGAAATCTCGCCTTCCCCCACTTTGCTTGACGCACGCGCATTACACAACGGACAAAGATATCCTGGAGAAAGCGGACGGGACTCCTGGAGATGATTACCCACGTCTCTCGGAATATCCCCTCAACAGATAAGTTCAATTTGCCCCAAAAATTTTGTGAAAAGTTAAAATGCCAAATTATTTAAATTTTGGGTGGGATATGTTTATTTAGAGTAAAATAAACTTTCCCTAAGAGTTTCATCAATAATTAAGTCAAAAAATTAGAATTTTGAAAAGTTTAAATTAAATGCTTAACTATTCTTTTTTATGTTTCAGTAGTGTTCCGGCTTTCATGGGAGATCTCCAGGTAATAAGTATATTTTCAATATTACCCAAATTTATCTAAAACGTAAATTTTGAGGAAGTAAAAAATATCTATCTAATTATTGAAATTTTGTACGTTACATGTCCCTATTCTTTCCCCAGAATCTTTTTACAACATTTTTACTAATAATTAACAGGATATTTTTTCCCAAAAATCACAGATCTCCACGACACTCAACCCACGCTTACCTTGCCTTATTGAGTGTCAGTACGGTGAGTGGACTCTTTACGCGCGGGTCACTTAAATAAAATAAATTGCACCTGGCTTGATTACTAAAAACCGAATAAAACAAACTAATAATAAAACAAAAAACGGGCCTTATGCACCCCGAGGGTGGGTAGCGGCTGTTCACACACCTCGCTAGATCCTCGCTCTGAATCTTTAAAATAAAAAACAACAAACAATATTTAATTTCTTTAGTTCCGCCTTAAACCGTCTACTCCATGGAGAGGGACCTTTTTCTTTTAACCACCTTTCCCTCTTCATCGGAAGACTCCTTTCTTCTCCGGCTAGTCTCCGCCAGTCTGCTCTCAAAGGTGGCCAGTCGTGCCGCCATTGATGATACTACCTCGTCAAAAAGCCGGTCGGTTTCTGAGTCCGGCTCACTAAACCTCTACTCCGTTGACGTTGTCACAGCCGACAACGTGGGGATAGGGTCCCCGGATGGTTCCGGTTGCAGGGTGACGGTAGTGGTCCTGCTCGGTTCCGGCTCGTTTGAAGCAAGTGTAGCCGCGCGTTGCAATCTGTGGCTGCGCCGGCGGCGTCGGCCCTTTACTTCCGCTCGTGACGCTTTTCTTCGAAGTTCCACTTAAATGATTTTATGCAATTGTGCTGTTGTATTTTCTAGGCTTCGTGACCGTTTTTGGAAGTGTTGAGCTTGGGTATCTTCGCTGTTTAGGGAAAAAAAAGAAAAAAGAAATAAAAGAATTCGGATACCACTCGGAACGGCTATACACCGTGAGTAGGTCTTCCGAAGAATTCAAATGCCACCCGAAACGGCTATGCACCGTGAGTAGCTCTTTCGAAAAATTTGAATGCCACCCGAAACGGCTGTGCACCGTGAGTAGCTCTTCCGACAAATTCAGATGCCACCCGAAACGGCTATGCACTGTGAGTAGCTTTTTCAAAAAATTCGAATGCCATCCGAAACGGCTATGCACCGTGAGTAGCTTTTTCGAAAAATTCGGATTTTTTAACGCGTCTATCTATTCGTTTATTTTAACCGTTTTTCTCGATTTCTCCGGAAATCAGTCACGACGTCAGATGTTAATTTCGCGAAAAGTGAAACCTCCGTGTATAGATATACCTCTAGAGAAAGTATTAACATCAAAATCTTCTTCTACAAGATCTATTCTACAAAAGAAATAATATCAATAAGTTACGCCAAGTAAAATCTTTTATGCATGGGTACAAAAATATATAAAATATAAAAAACTTTGTAAGTTGTTTATACGTTGTAAAATAGAAAATATTCTAAATCAATAAAAAGTTTCAAATATCGTATGACCACTGCACTTTTTATATAAAGCACTCATTGATGTAAGAAATGACTTCGCCTTGCGTAGAAAATCTTAAACTATGTCGAATCATACATATAGATTTCGATTTGTGTGAAATGTCAAAAACTCATGTGGAATGTTTCAAAATAAAAAATATTTAATTTAAAAAAACTTGGCGCGGCTGCACTGAAAACTAAAGACAAAGTGCAGTCGCGCTAAGTTTTTTTACATTAAATAGTTTTTATTTTGAAACATTCCACATGAGTTTTTGACATTTCACACAAATCGAAATCTATATGTATGATTCAAAATAGTTTAAGGTTTTCTACGCAAGGCGAAGTCATTTCTTACATCAATGAGTGCTTTATATAAAAAGTGCTGCGGTCATACAATATTTGAAACTTTTTATTGATTAAGAATATTTTCTATTTTACAACATATAAACAACTTACAAAGTTTTATATATTTTATATATTTTTGTAACCATGTATAAAAGATTTTACTTGGCGTAACTTATTGATATCATTTCTTTTGTAGAATAGATCTTGTAGAGAAAGATTTTGATAGTAATACTTTTTCTAGAGATACGAGTTGCGCATGTACTTGGCGCCTTTTTTTACCTTTTTTTGAAAAGGTATTTTGTTTGGATATCACACAATTTTGTAAAATATGGTTTTTACAAACACTTTTTTTACTGCATTATATATAACTTAATTGTTTGCGTCTTATTCTTAACCCTCAACGGACGAACATGGGTCGGCAGCAAGTACATCTTCTACTGTAACTCCTGCACTTTCTGCACTTCCAATTGTAAGTACTGCGAATCATAATTCACTGGTAAGTTTTGAGCACAATACACAAAATATTAGAAATAGGAATAAATATTTAAAAAAGTTGAATTATTTCTTTACAAGAAAAAATAATACTTTGAATCCGAAACCGAGGAAAGATCGCAGACAGATTCTCCGAGAACTAGTCGACGATTCAGACCTCGACGAAGATCTGGACAGACCAACCGGGGAAGCCGCCAGGAAGCAGCTCCGACAGACGGCGGAAAACTTCCGGGCCCTGACGGCGCCAAATGTCAGCCACCGCCGACCACCAGCGGGACTGCGAATACGGCCGGACGATACACGGCACGGACGTATGCACCGCCGCACTAACAACGACCAGGATGCACGGCGATCGTCGCTACCACCAGTACCGCTCTAGCGCCAAATCTGCGTCTCCGTCGCAAATTTGGCGCCGGCACCGCACAACGCCATGGAGACTTCGCCAGTAGAGATCCAGCCGGGCCGACTAGTCGACGTGCCGCACCGAGCTCGCCATACCTGGCAAAAAGTCAAAATTGACCTGCACTACGGTCGATGGCTGCTGCGCTTTGACAGCCGAGGGCGGCTGAGGACGTGCAAACTGACGTTTCCTCCCTAAGAAAGGGGAAAATGTGACGATGCTATCGTTACAGCCGGGACCGAACATCCGTCCCGGCACAGAAACGGCGCATAGCGCCAAATAAAACTCAGGAATTTGCAGCGCGTATCTAATACACGTTGTAAAGCGGAATGCGTGCCGCCCGCACCACGTGCTGTGCCGCACCTACGAGCGATTGCGCACCGTCCATTCTCCGTGCCTAGAAGCGGCCTGCGTGCCGCCCGCACCGCGCGCCTCACCGTGCCGCTAAACATCCGCAGTAGTGATACTAGGCCGGTTCTAATTCAGGAGCTCCGAGGGGGGTGCGGGGTATGACGTCACAGGGGGGGGGG
>NW_018023373.1:10377-12480 GCF_002006095.1 Pseudomyrmex gracilis | reverse complement strand
GCGGAACGTGCGTAATGCGGAACTGTCGGAACGTTCGTGATTGGTCGTGACTTGATTCCGTCGATTCTGCAATCAAGTCACAACCAATCACGAACGTTCCGACAGTTCCGCATTACGCACGTTCCACACCATCTGACTTCTCCCTTAGAACCGCAAGACAAAGACAAAAACCTCCCGACAAAAACAACGCACGAAGTGCACAACGGAACATCGAAAAGCAGTGTTTCTCATACGCATCTTTCTCAGTGCAGTAGTATTTTGCACTTTCTGTACTTTTAGCACTTCAGAACCATAGAGCTTATACCATGGCTGCGGTCCGTTTCATGCTTAAGCGCACATTTATCTATAGTATACGTGACATATACTACAGATAAATGCGCGATTAAGCATGAAACAGACCGCAGCCCATAGAGCTTATACTCATGGAGAGGCCCTGCCTATATGCTAACTATAGAGAGGACTCCGCCGGGAGGATCGACAAAGAGAGATATATTTCGATATATTTTGTCTCAACTGTGGCTCCCCCACTCCGTGTTCTCTGTTATTCTCTTCTATAAGAAGTGGCCACAGTTGAAACAGAAAAATATATCCCTCTTTGTCGATCCTCCTTTTTGCAATCGCAAGGCCTCTCCATGAGTATAAGCTCTATGTTCAGAACTGATACAATTCGAACTCATACAATTTGATATGAACAAGACGCATGTAACAATTATCTCCAACAAACTATTATAATTTGTGTAGTATATATACTACAAAATACAAAATGTGTGATATCTCTTAAAACTTACTTTTTCAAAAAAAGGTAAGAAAAGGCGCCAAGTACACGCACAACACATAATTTGTTTTATATACTACAAAACATTGTTTTTCTAAAATCCTTTTACAAAAGAAGTGATATCAAAATGTAGCACCAAGTGTCGGTTGTTTTATAATTATAATATACTACAAAATCTATTCTACAAAAAAAGTGCCATATAACTACTACAAATTTATCTACAAATTTATCTACAAAAATTATCTACAAAATTTATTCTACAAAAAACGTGATACATAATATAATAATAATAAAGTAGCCTCTCGGCGCAGTTTTGCACCGTAGCGTCGGGTGCTAGGGTACTCCCACCATCAATCGTAAATTAATAAATCGTCTCTACTCAGTGTTTCCAATTTTAAGACGCTTACAGCATGCTTCCACCGCATGTAGCGGTGGAAGAGATGCGCAGAAAGCAACGAGTAAATGCTTGCTGATGTTGTGCGCATCCTCTCCATTTGCTGCTGGATGCTGCAAGCGTCTCAAAACTGGCATCTCTGTCTCTACTGTGTGGCGTCACGCGTCCGCAAGTTTCACAACAACGTATGCATCACTCTATCTATCTTTATCGTTTAGTAAATATAAAACAAAAATAGAAGGACACAATACGCTGATAGTGCAATGCGCTTTGAACAGAGCGTATCAAGAGGCACGGTAGTGTCTCGCGCCAAGTATATGCGCAAACGAAGTGCGCGCGCGCTGCGCGAGGTACCCCGTGCCTCTTATACGTGAAAATCATATATGTAATACTTCTATATTGCTAGTCGCGTATCTTCGCAACGAGAGGCACGAGGCCCGAGAAAGGGAGACGCACGAAGTCCAAATATGGGCATAGATGGTCGAGCGTCATTATGCGCAGGCGCATCTAACAAGTGAGTGCGAGCGAGACAAAACATTGGAAAGTGAGAGAAAGAACGCGAGAAAAAGAAATGCGCAAGCGTGCTTGAATGTCACACCGCATGCGCACAAAGCAGCTGGAGAGAGAGGCTACTATATTGTCTGCACGTAACGGTGAGCTTCAGGTCGGCACCGTACTAGCAATATAGGAGTATTACATATATGGTGAAAATGGCCAAATGGCAATATCGAGATTTTCTGATCTCAACAACGGCTAAACCGATCGAGTTCGGCCTAGACTCGAAAGTTGAGATCGAGGCACAAAAAAAAGTATTTCGCGGTTTTTTTCCTCCGTGCCTTCCGAACGGAAATATCTCGATACAAAGTCTGAAATCGCGAAAAACTAAGTTCATAATTTTCGTCCACGTCGTCTTGGGACTCGCTTGAGCGTACTT